>NC_139826.1:11040122-11315122 GCF_963691815.1 Echiichthys vipera
TTTTAGTAATATAAGTCAGAGAGAAAAATGGTTTCAACCAGCCTTTTTTGGTCGCCATTTCAAAACCAGTTTCAGCACAAAAACACATGTTATCCATAATATTCTTATACTTAAAGTACTTTGTATTTCATTCCCGTATAATAGATACCCAGTAGAAAGGTGACAGGAAATTAGAGGAGAGAGAGATGAGGAACCGGACCTGATCCAGGGACATTGTGATTCATGGCTAGTGCCTTGAATAGCCATACTGGTGTTAAGGAGCCACATCCATAACTCTTTTGACATATTTGGGGGCTTACAGGGGCGCAGGCAACCAAATATTTCTAATTAGGAACCCTCATCATTACAGTCAGAAGCCTCAGTGCTGATAACAAAACACATACATTTGGTTAAACTGTGAAATAAGACAACCAAGACAGTTCTTTGTGGGCTGCTAGATCAGAAAACACATGCTTTGAGCTAAAAGCTAACGCCAGCATGGTCACAGCAGCAATGCTAAATATCTTAGATTTATCAAGTGTAATGTTTGCCATGTTCCCCATCTTACTTTTGAAAGTTAGCTTGTGTTGGATTAATTAGCTCTAAACACAAAATACTACTGAGGCTGATGGGAATGTCATTAGTTCTGCAGATATGTAGTCATAAACTAAAGTACGGGACAAATGAAAAAAACTGACTCGATGATGGCTCTCGATGAAAAGTTATTATCTGGGGACCAACACTGTCTGGACAGAAACAAAGAGGTGGACAGACCGAATGTCACTGTCATCAGAGCCTTTCTGCCAGTTAGCGTGGCTAAACATGTACATTGTCTGCAACATGTAATGCTGTAGACTGATAGTTTTAGCAAAATCTGAAAAATATCATAACTAAAACCTCTACAAGTGTGTACTCAGTGTTACCGTTTACTGTAGCCTACTGTCGTCGAGATTCGCACTGACATAAATGATATAGAGCAGGGTGAAACACACTTGTTAAAATCACTCAGTAGATCAAGATGAAAATAAATAAATATATACTGACTTAATAATGTACTTTACATATAATTCCCAGTAAAGGGTAAATACGCCCATTTGCAAAATTCATACATGTTATTTAGACAGTCCAAAAATATTAATAAACATGAACAACTCTCTCCCAAATACAAAAGTGTGCTCATCTCAAATTTGTCATGTTATCAAGTATAGAGTGTGATAGTGCTCTATAGACTTTATACAACTTCTGGTTTCTGGCTTTGAAAGAGTAGCTCATGTTCACAAATGTTGGCGCTGTTTCCCTTCAAGTTATGCTGTACTGTGATACTGTGACAGCAGACTCTGGTAGAGTGTGACCTGTAGTCACCCTCGCTCTCTCTTTGTCTGACTTGCTCTGTCGTCTGGATGCATAATGCTCATTTCAGCAGAGTCACAGATGCCAGCAGGTCTGTGGTTACAGCAGGGCCAACTCAACAGCCCACCAGTGAAAAAGCTCCCATCTCCAACTCTGCCTTCCACGAGGATCAAGTCACAAACAACACCTCTAATCCATAATGAATGTCACGCAGGCAGGCTGACACACACACACGCACACACTTCCTGCACATGAATATTTATTGTATTCTTGGAAATACATTTTTATTCATTGCGCCGCTCACGCACAACATTGCAAATTCATGATCACACACACACACACACACACACACACACACACACACACACACACACACACACACACACACACACACACACACACACACACACACACACACACACACACACACACACACACACACACACACACACACACACACACACACACACACACACACACACACACACACACACACACACACACACACACACACACACACACACACACACACACACACACACACACACAATCACAATCACAATCACAATCACAATCACAATATTGGATCTGGTCTTATACAGTACACCAAAGCTCCATAAACTTCAGCGTAGGCACATCCAGCTTTACTGAGCCCTATATACATCGGATAAGGCAAGAGTCTGGCGTGGGCTTCAAAGTGAACCAGCTGATGACAATAGCAGCAGTAAGCATGATGACGGAGAATTACCAGTAATCTTTGTTATGGCGTGAGAAAAGACAGAGAGCTCCTAATCCTGTAGCAACAGCTGCTCGACACCCATCAGGAGAAGCATTTAGGACTGATGCCAGTCTGTCGTGTGGACATTTCCTTGGAGACAGGACTGGAGACTCATGGCAGTGAAAGGATGTATGCAGCGAGGTACTGGAGCTTTAACCATACAGTAATACGTTACAACTCCGTGCATTACTGTATGGAAGACTATATAAACTATTTGTATAATATTGGATTCTCAACTTTTGTACATTCCCTGGTCAATATTTAAATAAACCTGAAATTACTATTTTCAAGTGGTGCAGCTCTCCCACTTTAAAATCAGATATATGTTTATCTCTATTTCCTCATATTTTCTATTGTAAATATGTGTTTTCTTTATCATGTCTCCTGACATGCATGCTTTTTGTTATGCACCAAAGCAGTTTCAGCTGAAAGAAAACCGGATAATGTTTAAAAAATATACAGTAAGTATGTGAAATTAGAATAAATTGTGTAATGTATTTTTTTAATGGACATGGATGGGTTTAAACAATGGCAGAGGTCTTTGAGTTAAATTTTTGCTTAAAATTTTGATTCATTTTATAAATAGTGCCTTTCAGGAAATGTTTTTGAGGTGTGACTGAAGCAGAAAACAAAAACCCAAAGTTTGATTTAAGACATGTTCTTTTTAAACTGCTGTGAGAGCAAATGTAAGCATTGTGCTGTTGCAATAAAAAAGTTGTTGTCTTGTAATTGGAGAAAGTTGAAAACAACAGCAACTTGGAATTATGATGTGCAGCCATTCTTAAATACATGAATTATAAAAATCCATTCCTCTGACATTAATATTGAATAGATTGGTTTAACGTTTGCTTGCTCATTACAGGCAGAATGTAAATCCCTGCTCTGCCTCTGATGTCTTCAGTTGAGCTACAGTGTACCAGCACATGATAATGGGTTGATGGATTTGGAACATACAGTACAGGGAAATGGTCACAACTGTAAAACTAGCCATTAAGAGTGATCATCCTGAGAAAGCTTATAATATGACACTATTTGTTAAACTTTAAACAGTCTAACATGAACACGTACAGAAGGTGGAAAAACAGCAACACCTGTGCAGGAAGGTGTGGATAGAACATCTAAAAGAAACTTCAGCACACTGTCTAACTTGCAAGTAAATATATTTTCAAAGGCCCTTATTTGTAAAAAGTGAGATTTCCTTGTCTTTTTGATAATAAAGCAGATGGAGGTGCTACATAAATACTGTTACAGTATCAAAACGCTCAATACACAGAGAAATGCACAAAGCCTGTATTCAGAAACTGTTTCTTTAAAGGAGCCGTCAGGACTTCTGTGCGGTTGTGATGTCACAACTATACAAATAAAATAGAGCTGAAACGATTCCTCGAGTAGCTCGATTATTAAAATTACTCCAGGCAAAAAGGCTTTGAGCTGATGCTCCCTACTAAGGATAAGATAGGTGGCAGTATTGAGCTAAAAGAGTTCCAACCGCCGTAAAAGAAGGGAAGGAAGCGGACAACGCACTTACACTGACACAATGTAAACAAACCGGAGGTGTGGAAAGCAAAACGGAGCAAGAGAGAGTGGGCGAGGAGGGAAGAAATGAAACGGTCGGAAAAAGACAACAATCCAAAGTTTAGGACCACTTCAAGCTCAACCTTAAGGAAACCTCTGTGCAGTGTGTGCATTGTAGAGTTTATTTAGCGTATCATAAAAGCACAACAGCGACATCTCAACCGCAAACTCACACTTTATTCATCCAGTGCCCACAGCACGACCGACACAATGTAATGCTAACGTTAGCATAAACGTCAATCAATGTGTTTGTTAGTTCAGATGTATGCATGCAATGGTTAGTTAGCCATGTAAATCAATGGGGTGGCAAGTGTGTTTACATAGTATGCTGAAGGCTACACCCACTGACCCTATTCACTGAAATCAAACTTAAAATACAGAAGAAACCAAAATATCAGGTCAGGTAATTTAAGCACCAATGCAGCCAAAAGTCCAATACAGAAAGTGTATTCATTTAAATGTAAATGCAGTAGTGGGTATTGGGCAACCTTCACCATAGTAAGTAAATGTACGTTAGTAAGTTATGATTTAGGCCTAGATATAAATGTCCATATTATTTCATCCTTTTTTAAGGAAACCAGTACCTTGTTCATTTAAAGAAACCTGTCACAGAAACTCTCTGTTGTGTATAGTATTGCACTTTAATAACCATTTGTTATCTGTTTATTCGAGTAATCGATGGAATAATCTATAGAATATTGATTTGATAATTGATAACTATGAAAAATCAATAGCTGCAGCCCTAGTAGAAAGTGTTGCTACAGTGCCATTACAGTCTTTCCCCGGCTGCAATGACAGTGCAGAAATGCAGAGAGCACAGATGCAGAAGACCCAGAAACGCTACCAATCAGAGCAGAGTGGGCCTTTCAGGAGGGGTCTTAAAGAGACAGACACTAAAATTGAGTGTTTCAGACAGAGTGAATACAGGTATATTCAGACAGGCAGTATAATGTGTTTTTGGAACATTAAATCATATCAACATGCTGTTGTAGAAACCCAAAATACAACTATGAACCTGAAAATGAGCGTTATATGTCCCCTTTAAATAAATAGGCCTGATGAAGTCACAAATAAATGTATTTTGCAAGTTAGACAGGCAACTTTTGGACAACTCACCCCTCTCTTAGGCACCTATCTAATGAAATAGACGTGCAAAGTATTCTTCTATACTTCCAAATTGTTTAAAAGGGCAGCGCAGAGTGTTGGTTGACTTGGGGAATTCAACCTGACACCCATCTCAAACGCACGCTGTGGGCTGTTTTAGCAGTACATGCTCTCCCCGGGAGATACCCTGCACTATGAAATATTTCTAGGGAGAACCTTAATGGATTTCCAATGTTTCTTTGCAAAAAAAACCCGACTGCTGTTGTATCCTTCTTGACACTATTTTCTACCTGCTGTGTCTGAGGGCTGTGGTAATGAACACAGGCACAAGATAAAGGTCAAGGTAGCCTACAGTAATACAGTCCTGCTGGATAACAATCTAATGGAAGTTTAGTTGGATTTTATCCCTTTCACTCTGTGCCACTGTAACTTTGTGTCCCATTAATGGAGATGTCTGACACTTAATGTAAGAGAAATGTACAGTTCACAGGATTCTTTATTAGAGTAAAGCCACCGTTTTAGAGCTGACTGAGATATCCATGTAAAGCTCTGGCAGCTTGTCTGATGCAGCCCTTTGGAAATGGAAGGTAGAGACACCCCACTTAAGCTGAGAGCTCGTAGAGGATTTGACAGTTCCTCCTTACCGTTCGATTGTATAGCTAAGTGATATTAACATATAATACAGTCTGCAGCTCGGCTTGAACCGTTTGTTGGTGAAATATTAGTAACACTGTTAAATCCTGATCATATTACTTTCAATATCAAAAGTGCAATCATACATTACCGCACAAACACAAATACACATGTACAAACGAGCACAAGGAGTGACGTCAACAGCTTGTTACACACAGTATCTACCATGGATGTTAATTTATGAGAATATGAGGAGTAAATAATGCGACGAAGCACTTTCGTTACTCCTCTATGGTTTTAAATGGTAAGTCATTGTTGTGGTGTAAGTCCACTGTGACAGATCACATGATGCTATACACAAGAAAATAGGCAGAAAGACATTCAATTGTAATCCAACAGTCCAGAATTGTCTTCCTGCTCATTCACATATATGGGCAATCAGAAATATTACACACATCTTGCAATGTAATCATGTGCAACATTAGCACAAACTGCAGCCTCAAAGAGAGCACAGTTAAAGCTCCTCAGACAGTGCCGAAAACAATGATATACTATTGATTACCGACATATTCATTACTGGCAGCCTCCACCCTCCCCATAGACACCCCTGTGTAAAATGTGAAACTTTTCAGCAGAAATAAACATGATTACAGCTTGGTACAAAAAATGGTTTTGGTCTCTTTAGCTAATTTCCCCCTTGTACAGGAGGGACTTAACTCACTGGTTGAAATTATATTAAAGCTTAAAGTTATGCATACTTAAGGGATTGGCCACTTTGAGTGACAGGTGGATGGCGTCACAGGCGGCGGGCATAGACTGTCGACTTCATTCTGCCCGCCTCAGCTCCACCCACGCTCCTTGCTCTTTTTTTTTTGGATGGGCACGGCCAAGATGTTGACGGCTGCTCCCCCCCACGCTTCTATTGATAGCTATTGATAGCTGTTCAGAAACCTATGAGTGACGTCCTAGAGACTACATCCATATTTCATACAGTCTATGATTATTACAGGACTGTTGCATTGCATCACAATTAGGCCCATAACAACTGAGGTAATGGGTCTATTGTCCAAACGTCCAAAATAAATGTCTCCAAAATTCTATTTATTAGAATCTTCAATTTTATTTTTTATTTTATGTTATTTGCCCAGTTATAGTTTCTGGAAATTCTATTATTAACTCCATTTCATTTATAAAATTAGAGCCTAAAAGTGCTTACTGTGTATTATAATATGCTTTGTTGAAATGTTGCATCCAGCCTATAAAATAAATGTAATACAAGCATGTGCATGTTTTTAATTATAGAAGCTTCCCCCCTCAAATTCCTAGAATCAATTCTGAGGACATGATTTCAGTGTCCTCACCTTGCAGCTACACACCTGAGTACAATAAATACGGGGTTCTACTTTACTGAAGACAAATGTGTATTTAAAACCAGAGATATAACAAGTAATGTGACAAGCTCTACCAAAGTGATTTACATTTAATCTAATCAAAACATGATGGACATTACAGGCTTCACATGATGGTAATGCGTGTGTTCTGAACCCAGCTGCGATGAATGCAGCAGAGGCAAGGTCATACTGTGTGAGACAGGGCTCCTCTACCTGGTCACACTGCCAGCGCATGAATAATTTCTCACTCAGACTCACATTATGGCACGGTTCAATCACTGGCACTTTGTATCTTGGCAAAGGTGCTCCTTAAAGGTGCACATATAAAACAAGCTGGGCCGGTCTGAATAGACAGTGTGCGCTGAGTCAGCGTCCATTCCTTCCTCTGCTGTCCTACGGTGGAAGAGTAATAACTCCACTGGAGTAAAAACATTTTGCTGCAGTGGACTCTCAGCCTCACAGCGCTTCATTACACGCATTACAGCGATGAATAGGGGGCTAAGATATGAGGCAAGGAGAGAGAAGCTGACCCAGCGGCTGCAGAGCAGGGGCCCTCTGGCTCCGACTGCTCTTTTACTTTAATGTTCTGTTATGTACTATAGGTTACTATACTTTACTGTCCTGGACTGTAATATGCTGCTGCAGACCTTAAACATTCCTGCACTTGTCCAGCTTATTCTGAGGTACTTTTGTGCATTCACACAATAATGCAAAGGTCTAACTGGGATGTGCTTTCACAAGAACAACTTAAACTTCCTTTAAATGTTAGATGAAGTTTGATGGTTAGTGTGACAGGATGAGCGTTTAACACTGCACTACTGGCTCTGTAAAGGCCCGAACACATTTAGAGTTGCTAGAAACGCATCAACAGCAAAACCTTTGTTTTCCTATGGTACGGCTTGCCTTCGGTGTGCTCCTCTTTTGTGCCACGTTTTTTTTAGACGTGCGTAAAAAGTTAAAATATTCTCTGCATTTGAATACAAGGCGCTACTTGTCAATGTAACACTTGGCCCAGGCAGCCAATGAAATCAAGCAAGAGATGGACTTCACAACTTAACCACCTATTCCCTGGTTAAATGCGGGTAGCAACAGTAGCTAGCTGGTTAGCTGTTGGACTGAGATCTACGGAGTATGTGAGAGGTAAGCATGTCATGATTGTGCATGTAGGCTAATGTCTTTGAGAGAGAGAGAGCGACCACATGGAGGAGATTACATGATATTAGGTTTATGTATAATGTATGTTAATCACATCTGATCGCCAGGTTGTGCATGCAGATCCGTTCCACAGGCGCACACACACTGTTTTTCCCCCAACCCAGTCTCAGTGGCCCTCATTTATCAAACGAACGTACGGCAGAAAAACGTGTGTACGACCATTTCCTGGCAAACGTCGGCATTTATCAATTTGGACGTGAGCGGGAGCTACGATCAAATCTCACGTCTGGTCTGAGATCGTGTACGCAAATTTGAGCCTGTGTATTTGCGGTGCAGCACAGCAAAATCTGAACAAAATAATGAACAAACCTCAGCTGTCATTAAGCATAAGCAATCACATATTAAGAAAGGATCAAAACAGATTCTTAAAACCAATAAAAAAAAATAAAAATTGTGGTTGGAGCAATTGATTGTACTCATGTGCGTCTGAAGGCACCATCCATGAATGACTACGCATTCATCAATCGCCAAAACTACCACTCGATAAATGTACAGGTGATTTGTGATGCCAAGCTATCGCTTTTAAACGTGGTGGTCAGGTCGCCAGGGGGACAAACACGATTCTTTTATATTTCAAAACAGCTCGGCTCCAGCCCCCCGCGACCCTGACAGGGACAAGGCTGAAGATGAATGAATAAAAAGGAAAGCACACTGCAGAGCCAAAGTCATCTCCTCAGTTCGTGGCTACCCTCGATAAATTGCATTAAATCAAACAAGGTATCAGATGGTTAACATTTTGGTATGGTTCTAGGTGACAAAGGTTATCCTCTAACGGAATACCTAATAACCCTGCTGGCAAACCCCGCTACAGAGCAGGAGCGCAGGTTCAGCAGTGCGCACACACGCACACGGGTCACAGTGGAGCGCTGCTTCGGGTTGACTGCCTCCGTTATTCTTTTCCATACAGCGTTTTTATGGGTCCCTTTTATTCCACTCTTAAGACTGACAAAAAGCACATCTTTATTTTGCTCTATCTCGGATGTCAGGATGCCGATCTCTGTGTCGGAAAAGTTTCTTTTCTTCACAGTGTTTCTCCTCTCCATGTTTGACCTCAGTGGGCGAGGCCTCCGAACCAGGAATATTTAAGGGTGTAACATGTTAATGACGATCGAATTCAGCCACCGCATTTATCAAGGCCCGCTCATTCGTACGCTGAGATTGGTCAGATACGAATGTTTCATAAATAACACGTGGGTCCTTTCCTACGACCAATTCTGCGCTCAGAACTGCGCCCGTTTTCACGCAAGAATGATAAATGAGGCCCAGTGTGAGCACAGCCTTAAAGCTGTACCTTGGTATGGCAGTGCTTTGAGTAAAATGCTAAAAATTTGCTTACTAGCAACACAACGTATAGCCGAGGTTGATCTTGGTCATTCGTTTTGGAAGTACTGGTCTTAAGACAAAGCACTGTACAAAAAATAAAAAAGGTATCTCATGTGGCGCTAGAGGAAAAGTCAGGAATAACTAAAGCCAGTAGGATCCATCCTCTGGGCACCGTGAATGTCTGTACAAAATGTCACGCTTATCCAATCCAGCAGTTGAGATATTTCAGTCTGGACCATAGTGGTGGACTGACAAACAGGCCAACAAATAATGTGTTTTTCATTCATTCATACTCAATTTTGATTTCAAATAGGTATTGTAGCTTTACAGTGGTGCTCACATAGAGTGACTGTATACAGCATAGCTGAAGATTTACATCTTCAATTAGCAAGGTACAGACATTTGCACAGCACCACATACTGAACCTCATTAGAGGCTGAAGCAGAAACTATTTGGGGCAACATTATTATAAAAAGAAAAAGACACAAAGCATGAATACAGAAACTGAATAGCTGCATTTCTGTTGAAAGCTCTGTGAGCGATACAATAGATAGGAAGATTAGTTGCGTTTGTCTGGGTTATCAGTCAAACCGTAGACAGCAATCAATAATCCAATTACAATCCGGCTCTTACATTATACTGTAGTCGACAGAGCTCAGTCGCAGATTAGTCTTTCCGTGGAATCCATTTTCTGGTCATATAAGCCTTTAAATATTAGATAGACATGGACATACTATAACTTTAATGTGGGTGGATCCGTACTGTATGCACATACACACATATTCAACATCATGCATGTACTATAGGTGCTGCAGTTTTTATTAGCCGCAGGAGAGGTGTGGCTCTAAGGATGGCAATGTTGGTTGATCGGTACACCGTTCTGAAAGATCTCATAAGTTGGTTGGAATGCCGTGAAATTTAGTGCAAATATCATAAATAAATAGTGCTGAAGGAATGAATCCCATTAATTTGGTTATCTGACTTGATTGACCTTTCTTCTCCTCTAGTGCCACCATGAGATTGCCATTGTGAGTGAAATGTCTTGACAACTGGATGGACCATGGAATCTGGCTTTCATTTTCAGCAGGAATTCATTTGAATTCTGGGGATCCTTTGACGTACATGTAGCGTCATCATTAGGTAAACATTTTTATTTGTCTAAACCTGCATCTTCCACTTTGCTTTGTATGAAATTAGCTAGTGTTAGCATGTTATCATGCTTAATTAAAGCCCCTTTCCCACTGGACTAGTGATGGGCAAATAAGGCTTCATGAAGATTCGTGATGCAATATTTTGTTTATTTTCCACTAGATGGTGCGCTTGGTTTATAGAAAACTCCCCGGGAAGGGTAATTCAATCTGCTTTCAAACCTTTGTGGAGCAGAGATCTGTTGTGCTCAGAAAATTGAGATATTACTTCATATATAGCAATGAGGCTTAATTTGCCGATTACAACACTGGAGAGCCAACACCAACAAATATCCGGCTTTGTCTTTAGTGGGAAAGGTAAAAGGAAAGGAAACTGAAAGAAAACATGCTGTGTTCTACTGTTTACTAATCCTGTTTCCTGGTATGTTCCTGATGTTGAATGTGACACACCAAAACCAGAAAGGTATACTTGTCCAGTGGCAATGGGAAAGCAGTCTATTGTCTGTATTCAGCAGATTTTCCTGCATTTAAACATACTGTAGCTGCTGAATATCAATAAAGCAACAGTGTTTTTGTGCTCGTGTTAGCATGCTGACTTTAGCGTCTAGATCAAAGCACTGCAGTGGTCATGGCTGTAGACTCTGGACACGCTTTTTATTGCTTGTGCTGTAGTGTATCACTGCTGCATTACAACCATTTTTCAATATATTTGTTTGTTTTCCTCTTATCTGTCAGATGGCACAATGATCTGATGACCATCGAACCTGACCTGCTGCTCACATGAAGGACAAACGCACACAAGAAAACACACAGAGAGAGGTACTGGACACTAAGAGAAGTCAACTCAACATATGAGAAAGAATAGGCTGCAGTGCTGACACAGATACAGGACAGGTGCATGCTGGGGGACGTGTGCCATGACAACCTCAATCTCTCATTCAGGCATTATTGATCCATGTGGGGTGAAGATGTGGCCACAACAGAGCAGCCTCTCCTTCTATCATCTGGTTTTTAAGTGAGCATGTGGGGAGCTGCTGCTTTAATATTTAATCATTTGGTTAGATGTTTGCTAAACAACTCCTAACTGCTTCTCTGTCATGCTGCATTATTCAGGGACTTTCTTACAATGTTACTGTGTCTTCACACATCACGCTGGGAAAAGGAATCAGCAGAAATACTGAGCAGCACATAACATATATGTGCTGTGTAAAGACCGGGCTCCATGCAATTACCGAGCCACAAAAGAGGACACAGCAGTCACATTGTAGGAGGTAACCATGGCAATCAATACGCCTGGACTGTAAAAAAAAAACCAACAACAAAAAAACCAACTGGAGGACAGAGGGGGTGGTGCACATAAAAGAATAATAGACTATCTGTAAGTGTCAAAGGAAAAAGCTTTGAGGATGTTATGAAAGAGACAATTCCTTATGGAGTGGAAAAGGCCGATACCAAATTAGAGCCAAGACTTTAGTCCAAAATGCAATGAATTCAAACGACTGAGGAAAAAAAAGGCAACAAATGGTGGCACGTTCTAAAGGACTGCAGTTCAGAGACGTCCTTGGTTGACTGACTGGACTGTCAGATCCAGTCTATCACAGGACTAACATAAACAGACACAATCACACTCACACTTACAGGCAGCTCTGACTCTTGGAGTCAAACTGAAATCACAGCCAGTCGTTCCTTTTTGCTGTCAAAAATAATTTTGGCAATGTTGGTCGACCTTGATTTGATGAATATCCATAAAATTTTGTACAGACATTCATGGTCCAATAACTAAGTGATCCGTTTACTTTTCACCCAGCACCATCATGAGGCGAACATTTCAATTTGTCCACTAGCTTGGTTTATGACCAACCACCTGCAAAACAAATCAAATTCACTTAACATACTTTTTCGGCTGTACTATTATAATATATATCATTTTTCTTTTTTAAAAAGGGAGCAGGAAGTGTAATTTTCAAAACAGATCTACTGTATATACTGTTTCAAATTAATCTAATGCAATTCATTTTCAATTGAACTTAAAATAAATCTGAACTGCAAGTTTTTAGAATACGAGCATGACAGAGATTCAAACCCAGGACCTTCCTGATGAGGCAGCATTGATAACCACTATATTCTAAAAGTATTCTATTGTATTCTAAATGTTTTTATTTAGGTCCGAGCATAAACAGCATTGAAGGCCCTATAGAAAATGTCACTTCTTTTAGCTGCTCAAAAACTCGCTTTGATATTTTATGGGTCTCGTGCTCGGGTGTGGCAGAATGGCTCAAAAGCGCCCCCTAGAAAATTGTACAAATTGAGTCCCACAATGAGGTTTAACCTAGAGGTGTGAAAATTGGTAGGCACATGCAACACGTAGAGACGCACAAAAAAACCTCTTGGAGGTATACCCTAAACTCAACAGGAAGTTGGCCATTTTTCATTTACTGGGCCATTTTACTGCTTTTTCTTTTGTACTTTAAGGTAGGTTTAACACGATTGACTTTAAAATCAATCGGTACCATGTAAAACTGGATTAGCACGTCATAGGTGCAGTGATTTCTTTACATTTTCTAAAACAGCAATTGTAAGGTCTAACATCAGGCATCTAGCATGAGTTGGCCTCTAGCCAAGCTTGGGGGTAGGGTGCGTTGTTTGGAGCTATGAGTCTTGTTTGCCCACCTCCCTCTCCTCAGTCCTCTGTCCATCCCTCTCTCCGTCCCACCCTCCCTCCACTCTGAGTGCTGCTGACAGAGACTGTACAGATCAAAGCATGCACAGAACAAACCGCAGGCCTTCTCACCCTGCAAGAGGTCTGCACTGAAACGCAGAGACACCGCAACTTGCCAAGGACTGGCAGAGAAGCCTGTAAGAGCAAATAGCCACATGCTAGCCAACAACACTGCATTTTTATTTTATTTTAATGCCTTTGTTCCTCCCACAAGGGCAAACTGATGAATCCACAAGATCCACAACAGGAGGATCTTAAGGACAGCGCAAGAACTCGTGTGCTTTCAATTATTGCTGCGTCAGCTCTGTAAGGTTTTATGTGATGGTGCTTTTACTAGTATACATTATCATACAATAATTGAATGTCTTACCCAGCAGTAAAATTTACAATTGACCGTGAACCGCAATAAGTAGAGATGCATGGGTACGGAATTTCAGGGTCGATAACGATGAGCATTAATTAACGATACAATAGCAATCATTATTCATACATTGGAAAAACAATTAATAAAGAGTAAATTGTTAACCGACCACAGTGGTACGGCATTACTCGATGAGTCTATTCAAAGAGCTTTTGTAAGAAGACTCCACAATATTAAAAAGTGAGATCTCCATGTATTTTTGAATTATAAAGCAGGTTAAGGTGCTGTATACTGTAAATACATATTAGACATGCAGAAACTGTGACTTTAAACGAGACAGAATATACGTACTACATTTTTTTTAAAAGTACTTCCTAATCATCACATTGTATTCTTAGCAAACTTTTACGTTCATCAATGTGAATTTGCCATCGTAAAACCCCATTTTCATGTTTTCAAGAAACAAATGGAGCTATATTAAAAAATAGCTTCATCCCCAAAGAAATAAAAGTTTTTTAATTTAAAGACTGTGCTCCTTATTTAATATTTCCACTTAAGTCATTTTCTATTGTTTGTTGACCCCTGGCATGTTGTGTTTTGTGTTATTTGATTTCATTAATGTGTTTCCTGTGATTTGCTTTTATTTACTGTATATTCTCTCATGAAGCTTTTTTGGATTTAAAGGTTAAATATGTAGAATCTTTATTAAAAGCCATATTTAAAACATCAAATACACCCACAGGGCGTTTTGAGGGGTACAGAATGGAAGTATTGCTTTTCCATTAATTTTTTTTTATTTATTCTGAATTAATATTTAAATTTTTTTGGTGCGTTTTGTCAGAGGGGATGGGTTCAAACAGGCTCAAATCAGACTCTGGTCTCCTGTAGGCTACTGGGCTGACCAACCTGGCGACCCGACTGCTGGAATTATTTTCTGTTGTTTCGACTACAATCTGGGAACACTAGATGGCGTTGTTCTGCTCATTCTCCATATTCATGCTTTAAATATTACTGTTTATTTGAATCATTGTATTGTTTTCTGATTAAAAAATAAAGCAGGAAAAAAACCTGCTGTGTCAGCACCGTGACTGTCACTCTCTGGCTGCAATGACAAAACACAAAATACAATCAATCTGAATATAATAATAACGTCCTTTTTTACTATTATTAAAACAATAATAATGGGAGTCCCTGTTACATTGTCTCCATCTCTCCAGATGGAGTTCTGCCACCAGCAGGTCGCTGAGCAGTGAGACGAACAGGAATGGTACATAGCCTCGGTGCCTGCCTCTGTACTGTTGCCTTGGCAACTTTGGCAGACAGGCTGTTATGTGTGTTATGTCGACCTCTTGGTTTCTGCAATCCTCTGCTGATGGCCACTGACCACTTACAGAAGTTGGGAATAAAGAGCTTTGCTCAAGGGCACTTAGGTAAGAGAGAGCAGGATCGACAGCGATACAGGAAATACTGAATCTTAAATTATTCTTCAGTAATCTTGTTCACAAGACTGCTTTCCTGACTTATGTTCATTTAAAGGTTCACACTTGTGTTTTGTGTTTCTACTAGAACATGCTTAAATGCTATTTATACTATTTGTCTGAATATGTCTGAAACACTTCTTTTTAGTGCCAGTCTGCTCTGACTGGTCAGCGTTCACTCTTTGTGTCCTATGCATCGTCATTGCAGCCGCGGAACGACTGTAACTGTAGCAGCACTTTCTACCTATAGTATAGTTGTAACATCATAACATACAGGAGTCCTGACAGCTCCTTTAAAGGCACAATTTCTGAATACAGACTGTGTGCATTTCTCTGAGGATTGAGCATTTTGATACTTTCACAGTGTTTATAGAGCACCTGATCTGCTTTATAATAAAAGAAAAACATGAAAATATCCCTTTTTTTTAACAAAATGGGCCCTTTAAGCACACAGTCCTTCTGTTGCTTGATGCCCATGACAGGCAGTATATTAGCCAAGTATTGATTGGCTCATGCATCCCGTCACACATAACTAACATGTTTAATAGCCAGGGATATTTCCGTCCACTGGCCAAAATCATTAACTAGGCAGGACAAAACCAAGTCAATACTGTGCAGTGCAGTATCACAAAAACATGCTGCTGGAGCTGTCTCATCTCCTATAAAAAAGGACTGGACCCAAAAATTCATATATTTGAATATCCGTTCGTTGTGTAGGTATTCGATTCGAATTTTCGGTCTTCGGATGTTCACTATTTAATTAAAAAAAATTTGTGCCTAATGTAGGCTACCAATAAAGGTGAACTGCTAAATATGTCTTGCCAGTACATTCTTGTACTATTTATTATTTTTAATTGCACTATTAACGTGTCCAAATAATAACTCCTTTGATCCTGAGTGGCGAGTGCTTGACCAAGGACAACCGCAGATGGAGTCCAGTGCCGCCCTTTGTCATGGCAGCAGGAACGAGTGATGTGATTTCACCTTACACCTTAAATAAGGGCATCTTATTTAAGGTGTAAGTTTGGGGTGTGATTCATTCACGATTAGATAAAATGTGGTAACAAATGGGCAAAATAATGTTAAATGATGCTGATGATTTAACGGTAACAGACAATTGTTTTTCTGGAGCTTAAATGAAGAGGGAGACACAATCTAAGGCCGCCTAAAAACGCCAGGAGATTGGAGCCAGGCTTCGGCTCAGGCTTCAAGTCATTAAAAAATGTAAGTATATGTATAAGAATTTGTTCTATCAATTGGATCTTACATTTATAATTGGTTTAAAATAAACAGAAGTGAGTATGAGCAGCTCAGGGACAAAGAATGACAAGTGATATCTGACATCAATTATCCGTTAGTTTAGAGGACACAAATATTAAATATATTCTTCTTGGTATTAAAATTATAATTCCCACTAATCCTGCAAGGAGGAATTTTTTTGGACTTTATTTAATATTATTACAAAGAGTTTTAAAAAGTTCCTTATTCATTCATTCATCTTCAACTGCTTGTCTCTGTCGGGGTCGCGGTGGGCTGGAGCCGATTCCAGCTGACATCGGGCGTGAGGCGGGGTACACCCTGGACAGGACGCCAGTCTATCACAGGGCACATAGAGACGAACAGAGACAGACAACCATTCACACCTACGGGGAATTTAGAGTCAACAATTAACCTAACATGTGCACGTCTTTGGACTGTGGGAGGAAACCGTAGAACCCGGAGAAAACCCAAGCAAACACAGGGAGAACATGCAAACTCCACAACCGCACTAACCATTTCAGCACATTACATCGTTGGAACTGTTTTATGTTAAGTCTAAAACCTGCCTTAGCTCCCAACCACTGCTCCATCTTTTACGTACTTTGCTGCATGTGCACCTGTCATTAACAATTTGTCTGACTTGTTATGACTATGTAGGATTCAGCGAGGAATGAATCAGTGTTAAGATTCTCTTTAATATAATATTTGAATTCTAAAATGAGCCTCTGTGTTCATTAAGGAGGAGAGTTGATCATCATTTAGTGCACAGGTGAATAATTAATGTCACAGTCGTGTTTCAATTATGTCAGCCGAATCATCCCATTAACTTTGATAGATATTGTGATATTACAGATTTTATCATGCCATTAGCCTTTGTTTCCTATGACTTCCAGCTAACTGGAATGCAAGTCAGCCAAACGCAAGAGCATGAAGAATCAAGCAGCTAGTTGTTGCTTAGTTCAGGGTCAAAGGATCTTGGTTTTCTGCTTTTTTTGTTGCAAGGATTGACTTTAAATAATATTCTTCATTGATTATTAGTTGTGCATTCTCACTAGAGTTAGTGTTGTGGTTGTATTGGATGTCACAGTCAATATTATTTTCTTCATAATTGATTTCACTTCACTCGTATACGTCATCTTCTGTAGTAGAAGGACAGACGTCTGGTGTCATTGTGTGTTGGCATTTTGACCCAGCGTGGCAGCGTCATATTCAACAGCCTTTGAGAACATGCCAAATTTGATGTCTATAACAGACTATTAGAACCTGGCTAAACACACATCATTGAAGAAATAGTTCACTTTCAAGCCGAGATCTAGATGAGAATATTGCTCGTGCCCGTGCGCTTCATAGGGAGCTGGCAGGCAATTAGCTTAATTAAGCATAAAGACTAGAAACAAATGGAAATAGCTAGCCTCAAAAAAATTCTACCAGCACCTCTAAATTAGGATAAACATATTATATATACACATGTATTTTTTTATCTAAACTAACTAAAAGTGAAAATGACAAGTTGTGGTCTTACAGGGAGCGACATTCTGGAAGTACGGTACCTGTTTGCTACTGCTTCTAGTCTTTATGCTAAGGTAAGCTATCTGCCTGCTGGCTCTAGCTGCATATTTAATGTACAGACATAAGAGTGGTATCACTCTCCTACCCCCAGCAGGAAAGCCATTACAGTGTGTTTCACAAAATGTGGAAGTATTTATTCAAGCACATCAGTTTGCGATTGTGTCAGTGTCAATGTTTATGGTGCGTTCCATTTTAAATAGGAAGTCAGAATTTCCACAGGATTGCCTGAAATTGAATTTCCATCTTAGAAAATCAGGAGAACCTCACCGACCCTGAACTCACAAACCAAGATGGCTGCTCCGTGCATCAACAGTAGTGAAATCTGTAGGAATACACGGTTTATTAGCACTTCTGTCTTATCCCTGTCTCATTAAATCACACAGTACTGTCCAACTTCTATCTATAGACATGTTGCAATGGTTTTTGTATCTGCAAAATACCATTGCTATCAAGTGGTAGCGCTAAAAAATGGCTAACCTGACTGGGCCCCGACCTCCAACTTCTGAGGTATAGTGTATGTTTGACATATGTATATATATATATATATATATATATGACTAAGCTTTTAACCAGAAAAGAACATGTTGTATATCAGTGCTGAGCTGGCAAAAGTGCTTCCACCCAGCAGTGATGAATCGCCGATTGACCCTATGTACTGAACACCTCTAAACAATAACTAGGCTACCATAAACACACACTTCACCGTGTTTCTATTGTACAGTGGCTGGGTATTTACCTATATACAGTGAGGAGTCCTTCCTGTGGACATGGTCATCGATGTAGGACACTCCCAGAGGCTGGACAGGTGTGGCTCCAATGCCCAGCAGAACCTGGGCTCCGATCAGCAGAAGGTACATCATGTTGGTGTTGGCTCTGTTGCCACATTTGAACCCAGAGTCTCGGTTTTCTGACCTGGAGTTGTTGGAGCAGACGTCCCTGCCATCCTCTGCGTGCCATGAGTCTCCGGCCTCATACTCATACTGATGAGTCAGGAACTCCGGCAGGGCTGAAAGCAATGCTCCCAAAGCCATGACAATCCCACCGCAGCCAATCAGACGGGGTCTGTGGGCTTTGGCGCCAAAGTAGCTGACAAAGAGGATGAGGGCCAGGTTGCCGATTTCGAAGCTGCTGGCGATAACGCCCACATCTGCACTCTGGAGGTTGAAGCGTCTCTCCAGAGTGGTCAGAACACTTACCTGTCAGAAAGACAGAGAGCAAGTGTTACAGTGTTTCTATAACTAGCAGCCTTCTAGGACTGCCAATGACATCACAGAAAACCCACTAACTTTTGAATGCACTTGATTTTATATTCAGCAATTAATAATGCATTGTTCCTACACTATTAATTACTGCACCAAGCTGTAAGTATTATAGTACATATTTTGTATAATGTTTGTGTCAAACATTAAGGCAGGGCGTAGGCAAAACAGGTACTTGAACCAAGAACAGCAACCTGTTGATGACAAAGTAGCTGAGTTGCTCTGCTTCTTCATCCCCACACTCCTTCTCCTCCACCCAAGACAACCCCGAGGCTAGCCAGATACCAACCTGGGAAAAGGGGTATGTGTGTAGCTTTAGGCAAGAAACCTCATGCAGCTGTTGTAATTATGAAACAGACACAAACACGTCGTACCAGCTGTGTTCTTGGTGTGTATAAGTGATCAACTTTATCTACAGGACTGATGATAAAAGCACCCGGTGCTCCTAATGGCATGTGTTGTGTTGCTGTAAAACGAGAAAGTTTGTTTATTAGAGTTCATGAAACTGCGTCAGAGACCGCTCGGCTCTAATTGGTTGTTTTCCTTTGGCCGCGTTCGAATCCTGCAGAACCCATTAGCAGCACCCAGGGAGCACCAGGTGGAGACAGAGGTACATGTTTTTTCACAGTCTGTGTCATGTAGTTCTGTCTATATCATATGGCAAAAACCTATTTTTATAAAAGTGTATGCCTTTAAGCTTATCAATTCATTTTATCCATGCAGGCATGTTTTTTTTTTCATTGCAAGTCGAACTGCTGGAAAATTGCAACAAGAAGGAGTCATGGCCGAGAGGAAGAAATCGTCCAAAGTGTGGCTTCTTTCTTAAACATCTTTCTACATAACATGGGCTTTGAGTCCGGGAACGCCATGTTTTTTACACTCTACGAACAACTGCTACTGGTTCGCAACCGAGCGTCACGTCCGTTCTAGTAGTGTGGTTAAGATTCACCGATGCGAATCGAAACCGATTTGAACGTTAATATGAGACTACATTGACACTTGGATATGAGGTTCTGAATCGGTTGACTGACGCTCTGCTGTTTCTGCACAGAGTCTCTGTGCTCCACTCTCACAAAAAGTAGAAGGTCAACGCTAGACTCACGTGACAGATATTGATGACAGTATAACATTAGACCAGCAATGAGCTATGGCTGCTTGTGAGGAAGAACAACATGGCAGACACAGTTTACAGCGCACCATCAAATCTCAAAATCGGAAGTTTGGTAGATATTTGGACTACAAAAGAGGGAAGGACACTCGACAAAAGTCTAGCCATTTGTGAGGTCTGTAGAACAAATCTTAAAACTCACCTGGATGACGAGGATTATGTGGATGCTAGTAACAGAAGCGTCGCTAGCTATTGAAAATATTCGGGGCTGTAGCACGTACAAGTATACATGCGCAATCACGAACGCATGAGCGGGCAAATGTTATTAAAATGTTCCACCTTTTCTAAGGTTGTGTAACCTACTTTGACAAGTCTACATAGATCTACTATGATTCAACTGTATAGGCTTTTTCTTTGTGCGATTAATTTGCACTGTATTTTCAGAATTCAGATCATAAAATAGCTGCATTGACACTGAAAACCTGTGTAGGCTGAAGGCAAACAGAAAATTAATCAGGAATCAATAAAGGAATCGATAATCAGAACCAATAATGGTACTGGTATTGATAAAGTAAATCAATATCAATATCAATTCCCATCCCTAATTGTGGTAGAAGAGGACTGCTTATGGGTTAACCAGTACAACACATTCTTAAAAATATAATATTCATATAACTCATATGCATAGCTCCCTGGCATAGGACATAGTCCAGAGGTCAAAGAGTCTAAACGACAGGATTAAGATTTAGTATTGTGCTGCTACAAGATTTATGTATGGCCCCATAGGGTGTGTAGGAGAACAGCTGCTTTACACCTTTTATATTCCAGATTTAGACATTTAAGTCCAATCCACTCTGATGTTTACAGACAATATGGGTATTTGTGGCGCTTCAGAGAAAGGCTGTCCATTTCAATCTGATGAATACAGACCAAGCCATAGAGCAGTGTCAGCAATGATCTTCAGTCATTACAGCTTTGTCCTCTTCCAAAGTTTAACTGTCTTTTTTTTTGTGCTACTGGGGAAAAAAGAAGACAGTAAACACACAATGTCAACCAAGAAACAGGCTGAATTAAAGACAGAGAATAAAGGATGATAGCATTATTTTAGAGGATGGGCAATGCTTCTACTGTGCTTTTGTCTGCGGCAAGATTTGCAAAAGGTGCACTTTTTGGTTTGGGATGCTGGTTTAAAGGCGGAAGATCCACTGCAGTCTTCAAGGTAAACACTAATGCACTTTAAATTTGTGACTGGTGCAAAACACATTAAAACCAACTCAGTCGTGTTTGTGCCAAGCTGCAGTCTTCACCAAACACCAAACATAAT
Source organism: Echiichthys vipera (assembly GCF_963691815.1). NCBI lineage: Eukaryota > Metazoa > Chordata > Actinopteri > Perciformes > Trachinidae > Echiichthys > Echiichthys vipera. Next base: position 11,061,697 of record NC_139826.1, read on the forward strand.
GGAAGAATGGTTTTTGGCAAGTTCTTCTGTTTCTAAACAAAGCCTCCTTTTCAGCATCTCTACTAGGAAATGTTCCCTGTGTAAAGTATGACTGGATCCTGGAGATCATGTTGCTACAATTTAGGCCTTTTGTTGCCTTTCTCATCTAAGCCAGCAAGCAGAAGCTGCACCAATATAAAGGTCAGATCTAATGAGAATCAAGAAACTGGCTTTTGACCTTGTCTATTCTCAAAATCCTTCCTGGACTGATGTGATGATATGACGGTGAGGGAAGATGGGTTCAATGTGTCATGTCCCTCGTGAAGAAGAAAATGAAACCTGCATGTGCAATTATTTAAAGTATCAAAACTGCTTTGATCAGCCAAATAATACTCCTGATTAAAGAGGCATCTTTCATATTTAGCCTATACAGATTTACAGTACAGTGGTCGGGCCAACTCTGATTAATGCAGGTACAGTGGACACAAATACAGATATATTAAACTGTGGTTGACTTTGGCCACACCATTATCAGCTGCCAACACACTTCAAAATGCATTCATATCACATTTATTCAAAAACAATGTGCTATAAGTATGTTTGCTCTTAAATTTATTTGAAATCATTGTATTATTATTTTCATTTGGCCTCTAAACTCATGTCTATCTGCCCTTCTGATGAATATTCTGATTATATTGACATCCATCTAAAGATCTCAATGCACATAATAGCATGTTTTGGGGATCACACTGTCACTGGGAATGCTGTGCTGTGAGTTTCAAATAAAAGGGAGCTTTTTTGAAAATACAATATAAGATTTTCTAGCTTGTGTTGTGGTGATCACGTCATCTCCTAGGCCTATATCCTCCAGTGTCAAAGGCCTCCTGCATCCCTGAACCATCCGGCTGCAGAATGGAGCAGAGCCGGCAGGTTGGATGGATCTCCTGACCAGTGTTTCGTAACCTGCTCTCTAACAGACCATCCAACGCATATACAATTCACCAACAACAACCTGGAGCCTACGGCCGCTGTGACGCGTTTTGTGTCATGCAGATGGTGCATAGGCCTGATGGATAATACGCAGCAAGTCATCAATCAGTCAAAGCACCGCGTCCCATGGCTGCTGGAGGATGTGATTATTCTAATGTGATCAGAATAATAGGATTATTAACCGCATCAGCAGAGGCACCGCATCGTTACTCACTGTGTGCCTGTGCCGGTTTGAAGGGCGCTGGGTTAACCCGATGTTACCTGAGATAGGCTATATGTTCCCTACATTGTGTCCGCGGTGTCCGTTCTGTAGAAAACTCACCAGATAGGCGCCCACGGTGCCCTGTGCCAGCATGAGCGCACATTCCGACACCAGGAAAATCTTAATGTTGGAAAAACACGAGGTCTTCTTCTGGTTGTCATCCTGCTCCGGGTCGTCGGTGCTGCTCCGCTCGGTGCAGATCTGGTTTTTAACCTGCATCCTTCGGCTCAGGCTCCGGTCGGGTTGGACGGCATGAAACTGAACGGGTCCGGTCCGGAGGAGAGCATCTGGTTATAATGACGAGCTGCACTGCAGGAGAACTGCGAATCTCTTGTCAATAGCCCGTCTAGGCTGGAATACACTGCGAGAAATACTGCTGTCCACTCAGCATTACGCACAGTCAGTCAGCGACCTCTCTTCACCGCCCGTCCAGCCAGTGCGTATCGGCTGTATCATATTTAAATACGTAGGCTACGCATAGGCTGTATGAATGACGGCTTCTAATACCCGACGTAGAACTACAGGACGCTGTTACCCCACATCCGGGTTGTTACATCTCCACCCAGGACCGGTACCGACAGGATTTGTTTTCTCAGCCCGGATCCGAACCGCAGCTCTGCGTCCTTTAGGCGGTTATGATGCTCCTCCTCCTCCCATCCATAGACCAAAGACCTCTCTGTTCCTCCCCCTCTCCGTCAACGTGTTTGCCCGCATCATCATTTTACCTGTGCAGACTTTCAGCTTTATCATTGCCACAAAATATGCAATATTTCATCAGAACCCCGACTGAAGGATTCCCGTAAGCGCACACTGACAAATCAACCGGATGTCAAATGACAAAGCACTTCTTCTTCACTTGTATTATTCTTTAGAATTCATATTATTTAGCACAATGTTTTCACTCTCAGTGATCCACTGCTGGCTGCACAACTCTGGCTGTTTTCTATTTTATTTTCACTATAATGTAATCCACCAGAAGTTATCCCAGTTAGAGAAGGTCACTGCTGCCCTCTGATTCATCATCTGGGGAGGTGCAGTGTCACTGAACCCCACAGCTTCTCTATTGGAGACGGTTGCATTAGGCTGCTTCATAGTGTGAGTGAAAAGTGACCATGAAATTAAGAGATGTTGATGAAGATGCTCAGTCACCATGGTCATGATATCTAAGTAAGAAGTCAGCAGCGACTGGATTTGCTGACGGTAGAGTAAAATCTTCTCGGTATGAGATCAGAGAGAAAAAAGTCAGTCAGGTGGGTTGATGTATGGTGCTACCACTCTGTGCCACTGTTGCTCCATTGTGTTCAATTGTATTTCCCCTTTAAAGTTGACATACGCTTATCTAAAGGTAATACTTGTAATCTGGGTTTCCCCTAGAACAGGGGTAGGCAATTCCGTTCCTAGAGAGCCACTGTACTGCATGTTTTAGGTTTCTCCCTAACCAAACACACATGAGTCTAACAAGAATCAAACTGTGACAAGCGTCAGCTGCTTGATAACGAGCAAATCATTAGAATCAGGTGTGTTAGAGCAGAGAGAAACCTAAAACATGCAGGACAGTGGCTCTCTAGGACCGGAATTGCCCACCCAGGCCCTAGAACATGTTTGCATGCTTTAATGTTTAACTAGAATTACCGCCTTGCAGTTGTATGCCTCCGTCAAAGAGTCAAGTTGCAGTTTACACCTGTCCAGACTGATGTCTAGTGAAGACTTTGAATGAATTTCATAAAATGTTCAAATGCATTTAAAAAAAAAAAAATGTGGATCCTTCACACACATCTTTAACTTCTGTCCCTGAGTTATGGCACTTAATAATGGACAGAAACATGATGTCACAGTGAAGTTGACCTTTCATCGTTTGGATATGAAATGTCATCTCTTCATCAGTTTATCCTATTACACATTTGGGTGAAATTATTAGCAGAGGTATTCTTGAGTTATGGCCAAACAGGTTTTTTATTATGAACTTACTTTGACAAAACATCCCCTCCAGGGGTTCCTCAGATAGCCAGTCGCATTCACAAGAATGGGACGGACACCCCGAAAAACATAACACCGCTAAGGAGCCATGTCGTTAACTGAGGGAACGAGTTACTAAACTGAGGGAACAAGTTACTAAACTGAGGGAGCGGATTACTAAACTGAGGGAGCGGATTACTAAACTGAGGGAACGGATTACTAAACTGAGGGAACGAGTTACTAAACTGAGGGAACAAGTTACTAAACTGAGGGAACGGATTACTAAACTGAGGGAACAAGTTACTAAACTGAGGGAGCGGATTACTAAACTGAGGGAAAGAGTTACTAAATTGAGGGAACGAGTTACTAAACTGAGGCAGCGGATTACTAAACTGAGGGAGCGGATTACTAAACTGAGGGAACGGATTACTAAACTGAGGGAACGGATTACTAAACTGAGGGAGCGGATTACTAAACTGAGGGAACGGATTACTAAACTGAGGGAACGAGTTACTAAACTGAGGGAACAAGTTACTAAACTGAGGAAGCGGATTACTAAACTGAGGGAACAAGTTACTAAACTGAGGGAGCGGATTACTAAACTGAGGGAGCGGATTACTAAACTGATGGAACGAGTTACTAAACTGAGGGAACGAGTAACTAAACTGAGGGAACGAGTAACTAAACTGAGGGAACGGATTACTAAACTGAGGGAACGAGTAACTAAACTGAGGGAGCGGATTACTAAACTGAGGGAACGAGTTACTAAACTGAGGGAGCCGAGTACTAAACTGAGGGAGCGGATTACTAAACTGAGGGAACGAGTTACTAAACTGAGGGAGCCGATTACTAAACTGAGGGAACGGATTACTAAACTGAGGGAGCGGATTACTAAACTGAGGGAACGAGTTACTAAACTGAGGGAGCCGATTACTAAACTGAGGGAACGGATTACTAAACTGAGGGAATGGATTACTAAACTGAGGGAATGGATTACTAAACTGAGGGAGCGGATTACTAAACTGAGGGAACAGATTACTAAACCGAGGGAACGGATTACTAAACTGAGGGAACGAGTTACTAAACTGAGGGAACGGATTACTAAACTGAGGGAGCGGATTACTAAACTGAGGGAACGAATAACTAAACTGAGGGAGCGGATTACTAAACTGAGGGAACAGATTACTAAACTGAGGGAACGGATTACTAAACTGAGGGAACGAGTTACTAAACTGAGGGAACGGATTGCGAAACTGAGGGAGCGGATTACTCAACTGAGGGAACGGATTACTAAACTGAGGGAACGAGTTACTAAACTGAGGGAACAGATTACTAAACTGAGGGAGCGGATTACTAAACTGAGGGAGCGGATTACTAAACTGAGGGAGCGGATTACTAAAGTGAGGGAGCAGATTACTAAACTGAGGGAACGAGTTACTAAACTGAGGGAACAGATTACTAAACTGAGGGAACGGATTACTAAACTGAGGGAACGAGTAACTAAACTGAGGGAACGAGTTACTAAACTGAGGGAACGGATTACTAAACTGAGGGAGCGGATTACTAAACTGAGGGAACGGATTACTAAACTGAGGGAACGGATTACATAACTGAGGGAGCGGATTACTAAACTGAGGGAACGGATTACTAAACTGAGGGAACGAGTGACTAAACTGAGGGAACAATTTACTAAACTGAGGGAACGGATTACTAAACTGAGGGAACGGATTACTTAACTGAGGGAGCGGATTACTAAACTGAGGGAACGGATTACTAAACTGAGGGAACGAGTGACTAAACTGAGGGAACAAGTTACTAAACTGAGGGAACGGATTACTAAACTGAGGGAACAGATTACTAAACTGAGGGAACGGATTACTAAACTGAGGGAGCGGATTACTAAAGTGAGGGAGCGGATTACTAAACTGAGGGAACGAGTTACTAAACTGAGGGAACAGATTACTAAACTGAGGGAACGGATTACTAAACTGAGGGAACGAGTAACTAAACTGAGGGAACGAGTTACTAAACTGAGGGAACGGATTACTAAACTGAGGGAGCGGATTACTAAACTGAGGGAACGGATTACTAAACTGAGGGAACGGATTACTTAACTGAGGGAGCGGATTACTAAACTGAGGGAACGGATTACTAAACTGAGGGAACGAGTGACTAAACTGAGGGAACAAGTTACTAAACTGAGGGAACGGATTACTAAACTGAGGGAACGGATTACTTAACTGAGGGAGCGGATTACTAAACTGAGGGAACGGATTACTTAACTGAGGGAACGAGTTACTAAACTGAGGGAACAGATTACTTAACTGAGGGAGCGAATTACTAAACTGAGGGAACGAGTAACTAAACTGAGGGAGCGGATTACTAAACTGAGGGAACGGATTACTTAACTGAGGGAGCGGATTACTAAACTGAGGGAACGGATTACATACCGAGGGAACAAATTACTAACCTGAGGGAACAGATTACTAAACTGAGGGAACGGATTACTAAACTGAGGGAGCGGATTACTAAACTGAGGGAACGGATTACTAAACTGAGGGAACGGATTACTTAACTGAGGGAACAGATTACTAAACTGAGGGAACGGATTACTAAACTGAGGGAACGAGTAACTAAACTGAGGGAGCGGATTACTAAACTGAGGGAACGGATTACTTAACTGAGGGAGCGGATTACTAAACTGAGGGAACGGATTACATACCGAGGGAACAAATTACTAACCTGAGGGAACGGATTGCTAAACTGAGGGAACGGATTACTAAACTGAGGGAGCGGATTACTAAACTGAGGGAACGGATTACTAAACTGAGGGAACGGATTACTTAACTGAGGGAACAGATTACTAAACTGAGGGAACGGATTACTAAACTGAGGGAACGAGTTACTAAACTGAGGGAACGGATTACTAAACTGAGGGAACGGATTACTAAACTGAGGGAGCGGATTACTAAACTGAGGGAACTCATAACTAAACTGAGGGAACGGATTACTAACCTGAGGGAACGCATTACTAAACCGAGGGAACGGATTACTAAACTGAGGGAACTCATTACTAAACTGAGGGAACGGATTACTAAACTGAGGGAACGGATTACTTAACTGAGGGAACAGATTACTAAACTGAGGGAACAGATTACTAAACTGAGGGAACGAGTTACTAAACTGAGGGAACGGATTACTAAACTGAGGGAACGGATTACTAAACTGAGGGAACAGATTACTAAACTGAGGGATCTCATTACTAAACTGAGGGAACGGATTACTAACTTGAGGGAGCGAATTACTAAACTGAGGGAACGAGTAACTAAACTGAGGGAGCGGATTACTAAACTGAGGGAACGGATTACTTAACTGAGGGAGCGGATTACTAAACTGAGGGAACGGATTACATACCGAGGGAACAAATTACTAACCTGAGGGAACAGATTACTAAACTGAGGGAACGGATTACTAAACTGAGGGAGCGGATTACTAAACTGAGGGAACGGATTACTAAACTGAGGGAACGGATTACTTAACTGAGGGAACAGATTACTAAACTGAGGGAACAGGTTACTAAACTGAGGGAACGAGTAACTAAACTGAGGGAGCGGATTACTAAACTGAGGGAACGGATTACTTAACTGAGGGAGCGGATTACATACCGAGGGAACAAATTACTAACCTGAGGGAACAGATTACTAAACTGAGGGAACGGATTACTAAACTGAGGGAGCGGATTACTAAACTGAGGGAACGGATTACTAAACTGAGGGAACGGATTACTTAACTGAGGGAACAGATTACTAAACTGAGGGAACGGATTACTAAACTGAGGGAACGAGTAACTAAACTGAGGGAGCGGATTACTAAACTGAGGGAACGGATTACTTAACTGAGGGAGCGGATTACTAAACTGAGGGAACGGATTACATACCGAGGGAACAAATTACTAACCTGAGGGAACGGATTACTAAACTGAGGGAACGGATTACTAAACTGAGGGAGCGGATTACTAAACTGAGGGAACGGATTACTTAACTGAGGGAACAGATTACTAAACTGAGGGAATGGATTACTAAACTGAGGGAACGAGTTACTAAACTGAGGGAACGGATTACTAAACTGAGGGAACGGATTACTAAACTGAGGGAGCGGATTACTAAACTGAGGGAACTCATTACTAAACTGAGGGAACGGATTACTAACCTGAGGGAACGCATTACTTAACTGAGGGAACAGATTACTAAACTGAGGGAACGGATTACTAAACTGAGGGAACGAGTTACTAAACTGAGGGAACGAATTACTAAACGGAGGGAACGGATTACTAAACTGAGGGAACAGATTACTAAACTGAGGGAACTCATTACTAAACTGAGGGAACGGATTACTAACTTGAGGGAACGCATTACTAAACTGAGGGAACGGATTACTAAACTGTGCGCACAGTTTACGAATGTAAACTCAGGTTGCTACATAGCTTTTTCTCAATTGACACGCTATTTTACTGTCTGTTTGAACACTCTCTTTAAGTTTGCTCTGATTGGTCAGCATTTTCAGGTCGTCTGCATCTGCGTTCTTGGCGTCTCTGCACTAACATTGCACCCGGGTAAAGACTTTCTTCTTATATACTGTATAGTGTAGTTGTGACATCACAACAGTACAGAAGTCCTGACGGCTCCTTTAAAGACAGTTTCTGAATACAGGCTGTGTGCATTTTCTGTGCATTGAGTGTTTTGATACTTTCACAGTATTTATATACAGTAGCACCTCAACCTTCTTTAATCATTCAATTAAATAGACATGGAAATCTCACTATTTAAAATATGGGACCTTAAACACTAAGTGTTTAGAATATTATTTTCAAATATCTCATTCCTAAGCAGTTGGAAGCAAGTGAAACTCTTAATTTCCAAAGTTCACGTCCGTTTTCTCACTTTACATCGTGTAGAACTTCTATCACTGAATTATCATCACAGTGCAAACCCATATGAAAGCTTCACTTTATTTCCTTGTGGGGTCCAATAAAAAATGTCACACTGAAATGACATTTAAGGGAGCTGCAGTGCATGTTTGCCACATCATCAGCACCATATTTACCTCCCTTTAGTATGACTGCAATTGTATGCAGCATGCTTTATTTAAGGCCTATGTATGCACTTTACAATAAATGGCATAAAGGTTATGTTCTATGGAGCAGGGGCATGCACGCAATGTTATGGTAGTTTTAGCCTAGGTAATCTATCTTCATGCGTGGCTGAAGTATCCTCAGCAGGCTTCAGGGTGGTTAAAAATTCAACACTTGCCACACAAGAACTCCATTACACACATCAGCTGCCCAATGTATCATACTGCTGTAGCTGTTCTACATGAAAACATTCAAGTGAAACCCTCTGGTGTCATTGTGGACAAATGCTCAGGGACCATTATAATCTACACCATATTTATTTTATGATGTTCAATGTGTACTTTAAACTGATATATTTTGACAATTAAGGTGGTATGACTGCCTACCTTAGAGTGATTAAGTGATAAGAAGGTGGTGTGTACAGTATTTTGTTAAAGGGCATATCTGGACAATATACTTAAAGGTCCCATATTGTGAAAAGTTATATTTCTATGTCTTTTTTTTATAAAGCAGGTCAAGGCTCTATATAAATACTATGAAAGTATTAAAACGGTTAATGCACAGAGAAATGCACACAGCCTGTATTCAGAAACTGTGCCTTTAAACGAGCCCTCAGGACTTCTGTACTGTTGTGATGTCCCTATATTTAGGTGGAAAGTGCTGCGAAAGTGCCGTTACAGTCATTCCTTGGCTGTAACGACAGTGCAGGGACACAAAGAGCACGGATGCAGAAGACCAGTAAACACTGACAAATCATAGAAGACTGGGCTTTTTCAGTAGACAGCAGGTAAAACATATTCAGACAGACAGACAGTAAGAGAAAAATAAGGGTTTTTGAACATTAAAGCATGTAAACATGTTCAAGTAGAAACCAAAAATACAAGTAATAACCTGAAAATTGTCCTCTTTAATCGCTGCTATTATAACTGAAATTGTGTCCTCTGTAACCACAAAGCCATGCCTGCCAAACGGTAACAACAGCCATTAGGCTTTTGCCCAGTAAATGACTGTGCTTCTCTCTTGTCCAAATAAAAAATAATCACAGGACTACTATTACATGTGAAGTGCAAGCTATCCATCTACAAGTACAACAGATGTAGTGTAACACCATTGTGCTATTTAAAGTGAATGCCTCCTGGCATCCTGAATGTGACGGTTGAATTAGACAATCAGTATCTCCAAAAGGGCTCCTGCCTATAATACTCCCAGTGGCTGTGGTTTGAAGATCGTGAGTTACCAAATGTAATATACACTGGTGTTTCATTCTAGCCCCAATTTTCTTTCTTATTTTTTTTTTTAAATAAAAAGATATTTAAGCGTTTGTCTGGTTTGGTTTCACGGATCGGACTGATGGGGTCATCCACACTAGAGTTTGTCATGCAGGAGAAATGGAAATGATAGCACAGTTGCAGGACAGTGTGCCCCAGAGACAGCAATAAGAAAACACAGAGCACAAATCCTCCATCATAACTGTGAAATAAGAGAGCGCTAAGTGCCAAGGTCACTTACCACTCACCCCACAGCTTTTGGCTGACAATATTCTTTGGACCATTCAGATGCTCTATCAGGACCAATTCAATAGCATCTGAAGCAGCACAATCTATCAGGCAAACTGTGGACTCAGCAGGAAGAGCGTCCATTTCTCATGGAGTCACTCGGGGTGATTTAAGATCAACCACAGCGCCTGCTGATGCAGTGCAAGCCAACTGAAGACATTATTTTAGGATGCCTCTTAATCACAAGGTCCACGGAAAGAAGAGTGCATTCATGCGTTTATCCTGTAACAAACACATAAATTACCAGAAGACAAATGCAAATTATGCCAGAGACTGTATTTAATGCTAAAACCTTTTATTTTCCTCGTAGGTTTTGAGTTTATTTTTTAGAAACAACTGTATTTTTTTGGTGTTTTTGCTATCACTTACATACTTAGTACCATATATATTTTTTCTGTGATTGTTGAAAATCTCTAAGAACTTTTATGTCAAGGGAGTGACATGAAAACCAGTATGGAGCTGTGCTGATTTTTTTTTTCAACATCAGGCCATTTGTCCAAAGGACTAAGAAAATACTCCAAAAGAGGGTTTACAGCATCTTATGCTGTGTTTAAAAATGATCCCCAAAATAGTAATAACAATGTAAAAAACACAATATCAAAAGATGCAAAAATCATGTGAAGTAGAAATGTGTGTTACTTACCTCTGTAATAAATGGTGAAAGCACAAAGCACATATCACATCACTTTCCAGGTGTTTTTTTTAGCGGAACTAGAAAAAAAATGTTGGCTGCATAACATATCAGCGATAAAGTGACTTAATGTCATTCTACTCTTGAGCTGACCGGACATTTCAACAAATTACATCGTCAAAATAAGTTGCATAACGTAATATTCAATGAGGTAGATTTCAGATTTACAATCTGTATACTGAACTAGCTTTTGAGATGTTTTACACAGCTAAATGAGTTTCTATGAGGACTGAGCTGTAAAACAACTCTCATGAGATCTGTAGCCGGGATCTGCGGCATGGGGAGGCATTCACGCGCCATGCCCCCCCAAACGAGATATTGGCTCCTTCCTTTTGGATTGCATTTGGTAATTGACTTGAATGGATTTTTACTTCGAGAGGAGCTGGTACCTGGGCCAGTTGGTAAGTCTTTCAAAACACTCTTTTAATAAACTCTGAGTTCACTAACTACGTTGAAAAACAGAATACACAGAAAAATAACTCTCTTGATCGCTTATTTGATGTATATAAGTGCAGAAAAAGACCATGGGATGATTTTAACTGTGTGCCAACAATATAGTCCTATTTTAGTATAGCCTATCCACAACTATGACTAGGCTTGATGTAGTGTGAAATACATTTGCTGCCAACTATTTTCTAGTTATTGTGTGTGGTTTTTCTGTTGACTGATCTGTATTTCATGGTGTTTCCATTGGGTGTCACTGATTCCGGAGTTGGAAAAACTCTACGCACGGCTGATAATTGCCGTAGGAATACACACGATTCTCCACAAATAATATTTCTAGAAATGCAAGGTTTGATAATGTGCAGTATGCCACTGCACATTTTACCACACATTTCTGCCTGTCTACGCAGGGTTTTTGAGTGCAGCAAGCTTTTTAAATGAGGCCCCTGGAACTTTCTACCTGATCAATTGAAATTTGCTGCAAAATTTTTTAAGAGAGTTACCAACATTTTCCTGGTCAACAAACCTGTACTCATGTCTAGTTGCCGTAGCTATGTTACAACTAAATGTGTTTGATTGTATCTTGTTGTACTTACCTTATACGGTATACTCCTTTTTACCTTTTGCTTTATTGTTTCTCGCTGTACTCAGTTTAGCTTCTTTAGCTCACTGTTTTCCTCTTTTCCTCTTTTTACCCTGTGCTTTCTTGTCTCTTGCTGTTCTGTTTACCTTTTTATTACCTCATTTTCATTCGTTTTAATCTCTATTTTTAACAAAAGTCCTTCTAGCGATGGATTTTGCAAGTTAGCATCTGCTGTAAACACTATGATACTTGCATTGGATAGCTGTTCTCAGTTTGTCTATCCACACTGTATCTGTCCCTATCAAATGAACCATAAATAACATAATAAAAAATAATGTACATGATATATTGAATTCGGCAGTGCATTTGTCGAAGCAAAGAACCTGTATACAGACAATATATTTTTGAATTACATTATACAAGCTACATAAATGTCAGCTTTTTAACATTATCATTGGGAGCATGCTAACAAGAACATTTAGCCCAAAACACTGCTGTGCCTTAGAACAGCCTCACAAAGCCATGATAGATTTAGACTCTATGTTTTATAGTTGAATTCAAGAAACAAGTAGAATATTTAATCATATACAAAACTTAACTGTTTGGAAAGGACAAAAACAGTCTCACAGGGGCACACACTTTATGTTAATTAAATAAGGAGTAACATGGATACTACATTTTCAATGGTGGTAATAGGAAATGTTTAGTTAAACATTTCCCATCTAATGACCAAAGAAAACAAACCATGTTTAAAAAGCAGGTTTGTCTGTGGAGTCCTCCCTTCAGTGGTTTGTTCAGGCCTGGCAGTGTAGATCCCAACCCATAATCCCCCTGCAGACACACCTGCACAGGAGAGTATAAAGACCCTGGACTGAACTGAGTCCAACATCAAACTTCAAGGAGTCTCTCCACAGAAGCTCCACAGCCTCCAGACAGACCCTGAAGATGACTCCCTCTGCCAGCCTGCTGCTGCTGCTCCTGCTCGGCCTCTCTCAGGCACTTCCTCTCCAGGAGGAAGGAGATGAAGAAGAAGACCCAGACAACGTTGACATCTCCACCAGAATTCTGGCGGCCAACAACGGCACAGATGAGATCCTGTTGGAAGGAGACTTGCTGGTTCCCAGAACCAGAAACGCCATGAAGTGCTGGTACCAGAGCTGCATGTGGAAGAAAGCCTCCAACGGCTTGGTGATTGTCCCCTTCCTCATAAACAATCAGTTCACTGCTTATGAGAAGCAGAAGATCGAATATGCTTTGAAGGGCTTCCACAGCAGTACCTGCATCCGCTTCGTCTACCGTACAAACCAGTACGACTTTATCAGCATTGAGAGCAGAACTGGATGTTTCTCTGCTCTGGGCAAAACAGGAGGCAAACAGGTGGTCTCTCTCAACAGGCAGGGCTGCCTCTACCACGGCATCATCCAGCACGAGCTCAACCACGCTCTGAGCTTCCTGCACGAACAGACCAGGAGCGACCGTGACTACCATGTCAGGATCCACTGGGAAAACATCAACAAGCAGATGGCCTCCAACTTCTACAAGCAGGACACCAACAACCTGAACACTCCCTACGACTACACCTCTGTCATGCACTATGGAAGAACAGCCTTCACCATCGCAAACGGGAGGGACACCATTACCCCCATCCCCAACCCCAACGTCCAGATCGGCCAGAGGAAGGGCTTGTCCTATTGGGACATTGTGAGGATCAACAGGCTGTATGGATGCCAGTAACAATGCTGATGCTAAACGCAGAAAATTCCCACTTTTTCTCTTTCTTTTTACTGTAATTACTCAAAAGCTAATGCTAATACTTTGGAATCAACGCTAAACATTTCAGTTTCTCTCACTAGATTATTTTGAATGTTCTGACAACTGAGAATATATCACTCCCCATATTCCCTGACTGTCTGTAATAAAAGATAATACAAAAAGAACGTTTAATGTCTAGTGTTTTTAATTATTGTGTTTCTGCAACAACAAAAAAAACAAATGCATGTATTAGCATAAACATGTCATCATTGAGATATGGGAATGATTGCTCTGTGTTTTCTGTAGGAATCCCATGTACTTTGTTTATAAAAGAAAAAAAGGCAATTGTCTCAACAATGATGAATATAGTCCAGACCAGAAAATGTTTTCAGGTGAAAATAATTGTATTCAAAAGTAAAATAATGCTTAAAATGGAAATAGAAATCAGATTCCAATTGAGATTTATGGGCATAGACATGTTAACATCCTAAATGTATTCTGGGACTTGATACTGCCTATGCCTGTATACAGTATATTCTTAACTGATCCAGCTCTAAGACATAATAAACCTATAAATGATTCTCAACAAAAGTAGTAAACTGTAGTTCAACTCACAGGAGATCTGTAGCAAAAAGCTGCGTTTTAAACTATACAACACACACAAGTTATTACAACATCTCTAAAGAATGAAAACAAGTCATCAGCCTAGTTGTTTGTTAAAATGTCAGATAAATGGAGGAACAGGACCCTCTGATTATGTAGTATATCTGGCTATGTTAATAAGGCCTTCCAAAAAACTCTGCTTTTGATAATAATTAATCTAGATATTTTATCATGTTTGATAGTTGAAATAATTACTGATTATAAATTGATTATTTAACTGGAGTAAAACAAAGCTACTGGTACTGTATCTGTAATTATGACGAAAATAAAGTTGGTTTGAAGGATCTATTAAAGGCCCTGAACACCCACACAGGTGTTTTCAGTCTTTCTGGCTGATAACACCTCTGCTTGGGTTGAAGGTGGGCGGGGCCTTAATGAGAAATATTTGGATTACTCCAATATTTTGGCTTTAAGACCTAAAGATCTTCCAAACTAAAGACATTCTTATCAGCCTCAGCTGGAACAAATATCAACAGGAAATTTCAATAAGACATATACTGTATTCACATATAACTCTGTTTAAAATAAGGTTGGTTGGACAAAGAAACTCTAACAAGAGATGTTGTTGTTGAAGACTAGATAAAGAGTTCTCTTCTCATTCCCAGGGAATTGAATGCAATCATTTTTCCAAGACCCTTGCCGTTTAATACTGACCCCTAAGGCACCCATGAAGTTGTAATCCGTTAGAATTGAAATATGTTGTTTCTAGTGGCTGCTTTGGCGGTAAGATGTACCTGTAGGCGAGCATCTAGGAACTATTCTCCCAGAGTTCCTTTGGAAACTGAACAGCGTCGACTGTCAGTGTTGGGAAAGTTCATTTCTACATGAACTAGTTCAAAGTTCAGTTCACAAATTTTAAAATGCACTAGATCAGTTCATAGTTCATTATTCAAAATTACGAACTAAGTTCACAGTTCCAAAAATGAACTAGTTCATAGTTCTTTTTTCAATATGTTGCTGCAAGATATTATTTTTCAAAATTATTGCAACAGTTTATATAGAACCACATCAGCATATATTTTTAACTGTTTAAACACTAAAGCTATGAGTCAGATTTCATCTTCATATCCAATTTTGAATCCTTATCCAACCAGAGTTTACATTAGAATTGAGGGACAGCATTTCCACATTGTTGCTTTAACACTTTACTGCTGTTCATTCAGTCCACACACGAGCAGCTGCAGCTTTCACACCTACAGTATATTCTCAAAACCATGAGGAAAAACTTGACGCCTGAATGGTCTTTTTTTAATGAGGAATTATAAAAAGGAAAAAAAGGACAGTAATCCTTAAGGTGTAAATGTTTTTTAATTCTAATAATTTTCCATTTCAGTACTTTCCTAAAAAAGGAATACTGGAATCCTGGAAAAATATAGCAGGTTCAACAAACAAGTTACATCAGTAGTAAACCGGGAACCAGGGTGAGGTAGGAAATTAAGGTTAAACTTGAAATTAAGTTTATGAAAGCCAGGCTTTCCTCTTTGCTAAAAGGCTGCAGGTCTCTGAAAATATACTGCACCACCACGTTGTCCAGCTGTGGTTGGGAGATGACCATGGAGCTGCTTCTCTACACAGTTAATAGGATTTGGGTCGATATTCTGTTATTATTGTATTTCAATTTTTTATTTGCTTGCACAGGCCTTGCAGTGCCGGGTTCTTCCGTTCAATGTGCCGTTTCAGGTTTGCTGTTGATGTAACTAAGGTACGTTATTTTTTTGAAAGCCGACCGGCAAAGTTTGAACAGAAACCTATGATTGTTCCCATCCTCACCAACCTCGTCATAATACTCATTTAACCGAGAATACAACGCCTTCTTGCTGCTTTGCTTTGTCCGCTACACGTTGCTGTCGCTTCCATGCTGTTTTTTTTTTATTACGCATGCGGCTGTGCGACACTGGCGGCTGGTGTTGCCAGATTGGGTGTTATTTCCACTACATATTAAGGCCTGTTTACAGTGTGTTTTAGCATAGGTTGCGCCTGAAAGGCTTTATATAAATCTGACACCCTACTAAACGAAGTTAAACTGAGAGAAGGTTCACAGTAACTATGCTGCCCTCGGCCTGCGTTACTGGTGCAGAACTAGACAGCTAGCGAACAGTTCAAGAGAAGGCAAGCTGAAGTGTGATTTTGTCCTTTTATTTTCTTTCTTTCATTCTTCATACACTTCTCTTTACTGTAAAACTGTAAACAGAAAACGAAATAAAGATACATGAATCTCACATACTTAAACATTTCCACATGACATGAATCTACACACAATCCAGCGATCTATTTTCAACCAACACAAAACGTGACCTAGCATAGCTAAGTAGAATGAGATTAGCCGACATTTCCAGGCAAAGTAAACATCATTTCAAGAGCCAAATAGATCAAAATATACAACAAAATAACAATGCAATTTCGTTTACAAACTGAATCTCACACAAAGGATTACTTACAGACTAATATTGTCCAAGGCTCGAGTGTGAAAAGATATGGATTGCGAGAGAGATGAAGTCCGTGGCTATACGGCAGAAACACTTGAAAACACTGACCGGAACTAACAGGAAGTAGAATTGCGCAGTAGGCGCAGTAACCCGTAAAGGTCCACTAGGTGGCGGTATTCACCATAAGATTTACGTGGGTGAAACTAAGCTCAGACATGAAATTAAATGGAAGGCAGAACACTCCCCCTTGGCGTATAACTAATATGCCACTACAAGCTTTTACTTAAACACAAAATACACAATAAGTTCAAAAGGATATGGTCTTCTAGCTTTCATCAGAAAGCAGAACGACGATCTCTCAGATGGGTCTCAGAAGGACTTTAACAGTTCCGTCTCTCACGATCTTTACTTCCGCCTTCCGGATCCTCTTGTCCCGGCTCGGCAGCGTGTTGACAATCACTCCCACAGGCCATTCGTTCCTGTGGGCTCGACTGTCTTTGAGCAAGACGACATCGCCGGTCTTGACACTTGGTCTTTCGTCGGTCCACTTTCAGCGGCCCTGCAGCGTGGATAAGTAGTCTCTCCTCCATCTCTTCCAGAAGGTGTTTGCGAGGCACTGGACGTGTTTCCACTGCTTCCCATGCAGCTCAGCCATCTGAAAGTTTCCAGAGGGCGCGGAGACGGTGCTCATCTTCTGGGTCAGGAGCATTGCCGGGGTAAGGACGGTGGGCTCATCTGGGTCGGAGGACACAGGCACCAGGGGTCTTGCATTCATTATAGCCATGACTTCGGCCATAAGAGTGCTCACCGGTCCGGTCTGGAGCAGCATGGCATCCAGGATGCGCCTGGCGACGCCGATGAGTCCTCCCAAGCCCCCCCCATATGTGAAGAATGGGGCGGGTTAAAGACCCAGGAGCACCCCCTGCTCTGGAGGTAAGTTGAAACTGAGGAGTCTTCCGTGTCGATGCCCAGCTCTTTACAGGCACCGACAAAGTTAGTCCCTCTGTCGGAGCGGAGAAGCTTGGCCGGGCCCCGGATGGCGAAGAATCTTCTCAGGGCATTGATGAAGCTGTCGGTGGTCATGGACTCTATGAGCTCGAAGTGAACAGCCCTGGTGGACAGGCATGTGAATATCACTGCCCAGCGATTGCTGTCCGCGCTTCCTCCTCTTGTTCTCCGAGTCATAATGGCCCATGGCCCGAAGACATCAAGGCCTACGTGGGTGAAGGGAGGCTCTGGAGTGAGCCTGTCGGGAGGCAGGTCGGCCATCTTCTGTTCTTGCAGGCGCCCGCGTAGCTTGCGGCAGATCACGCACTTGTAGATGACAGAAGACACCAGGCGCTTACCTCCGACGATCCAGTATCCAGCTGCTCTCACAGCACCCTCCGTTATGTGACGCCCCTGGTGCACTACTTGTTCGTGATAGTACCTCACCAGCAGTGTGGCGATGTGGTGAGTGTGTGGGATAATCAGAGGATGCTTCTCTTCCGTTGGCAGGCCTGGAGCGGACGAGATGCGACCTCCGACCCGCAGCAGGCCGCTTTCATCGGTCACTGGATTGAGCTTCTTGAGGGGACTCTGCTTGGGAAGTGCCTTGCTCTCTCTGAGGCACTCTAGTTCCGTTTTGTAGGCATCGTGCTGGACTGCACGGATGATGACGCTCTCTGCGTGGGACAGCTCGTCCGTGGTGAGTGCGTCCCTGAAAGAGCCCCACCTGTTGCGCGATGAGTTGGGTGGACTGCCTCTGAAAGATGCGGCAACATGGATCAGCCTGGCTGTAGCTTTGCAGAGGTTCCTCCAGCTAGAGAACCTTTCGAAGCGCTGGGAGCCCAGAGGAGCATCCACGGCTCTGGTAGCTAGAACTGCAACCTCGGGTCGGATCTCTGCGTCTGCTTCAGGTTCCAAGAGGGTGAAGACGTTGTGTTCTGGAGGCTCCTTTGCGGTCTCGCGTGAGAGGAAGCTGGGCCCGGAGAACCAACTGCTTTGCTGTAGCTCTGCTGCTGGCATGAACCTTGTAGCGTGGTCCGCAGGATTCAGGTCCGTGCGGGTGTAGGACCACTGGTCTAGATGGGTGGATTGCCTGATGCGGGTCACCCGGTTGGCTACGTAGACGTAGAATCTTCTTGACGAATTGTGAATGTAGCCAAGCACGATTCTACTGTCCGTGAAGAACCTGACAGCGTCCACGTCGATGTCCATCTCGTCTCTGATCAACTCGTAGATCTGGACAGCAAGCACGGCCGCACAGAGCTCGAGGCGGGGGATGGTGTGAGCAGGACGGGGGGCCAGCCTGGACTTTCCCATGATGAAGCCCACATGTGGTTTGCCGTCAGCGGTGACTGCCCTCAGGTAAGCGACGGCGCCTATGGCTACTGTGGAGGCATCGGAGAAGATGCAGAGTTCTCGCCTTGAACTTGAAGTCAGTAGCCCGGGGATGTAGCACCTCTTTATGTGCAGGTCTTCCAGAGCTTTTAGTGAGTCCTTCCACGTGTTCCACTGAGTCTCCTTCTCTGGGTTGAGTGGAGTGTCCCACCCCTGCTCTGTTGACAGTTCTCTCACTAATGCTTTTCCTTGCATTACGACAGGAGCGACGAACCCCAGGGGGTCGTATAGGCTGTTGACCGTGGACAAGATACCTCTTCTTGTGTACGGCTTCTCTTCCCGGGACACTAAGAAGGTAAAGCTGTCCGCTTCCAGGTTCCAGGATAGGCCCAGGCTTCGCTGGAGGGGGAGAGGATCGACGCCGAGTTCCAGGTCCTTCAGGTCCTTGGAGCGGTCTTGTTCAGGTAAGGCTTCCATCACCTGCTCGCTGTTTGATGCTACTTTATGCAGCCGTACGTTCGACTCTGCGAGCATTTCTTTGGTTCTTGTGATGAGGTCTATCGCTTGCTTGGGTGTGGCGACAGAGGTCAGCCCGTCATCGACATAGAACTGGCGCTCCACGAACTGTCTTGCATCGGAGCCATATTCCGCTTCGCCTCTCTCGGCGGCTCGCCTCATGCAGCAGATGGCGATGGCTGGGGATGGGGTATTCCCAAAGACGTGGACTTTCATCCGGTACTCCACTACCGGCTTGCTGAAGTCGTTGTCCTCATACCAGAGGTAGCGGAGGTAGTCTCTATGATCGTTTCTGACCACAAAGCAGTAAATCATTTGTTGCACATCTGCTGTAACGGCGATTGGCTCTTTTCTGAATCGAAGGAGCACCCCCAGGAGGGTGTTATTCAGATCAGGGCCGCTGAGGAGCACGTTGTTCAGGCTGGTGCCTTGACATTCGGCGCTTGAGTCGAACACTACTCTTATCTGACCCGGCTTCTTCGGGTGGTACACGCCGAACGTGGGCAGGTACCAATGTTCTTTACCCGGCTCCAGGGGTGGCGCGCGCTCAGCTTGGTCGTTGTCCAGCATTCTCTGCATGAACTCGGTGTAGTGACTTTTCATTTCTGGCTTTTTCTCCAGAGTCTTCCTGAGTGACGCTAGACGATTCACTGCTTGTTCCCGGTTGCTGGGGAGGAGTCGTCGTGGCGACCGGAACGGCAGGGGTGCTACCCAGCTGTGGTCGTCATCCTGGTAGACCTCCTTGTCCATGATGGTCAGGAACGCTTTGTCGTCCATCGACAGCGCTGGTTTGTTGTCGTCTCTCGAGCTCTCGAAGATGGAGTGCCCCAGCCCATCTGTGCTCGTTGCCTGGTCCGGGTCGTCCTGCTGGGTGGCGGAGAGACATTGGTGGCGGTGTGACTTGCCACTGTAGTCCTCCTTCACGTGGATGTTGTTCGGACAGGGACAGAGAAAAGATGCTCGACCGTTGGGTAGCACACTTGCCTTGTACACGTTGGCTTCGGCTGGTTTGTGGACAGCATCCAGGCAGGCTTCGCCCACGATGACCCATCCTAGGTCAAGCCGTTGCGCATAAGGAGCGTTGTGTGGCCCGTTGATCTGCTCCAGTACCTTGTGGACTCTCAGGATGTCCCTTCCCAAGAGCAGGAGGATGGGTGCGTCTGGGTCCACAGCGGGGATCTTGTGCGCGACTGGCTGGAGGTGTGGGTGGTTGTATGCCACGTCCGGTGACGGGATTTCTGATCTGTCGTCGGGCACCATGTCGCACTCGATCAGCGTGGGGAGCGGGAGTTGCAGTTTCCCATCCGTGGACTCAAGCACGAAGTTGCTGGCTCGCCTGCCGGAGGTCTCTGTAGTCCCCGAGCAGGTTCTCAGCGTGTACGGTGCTGGGCTGGCTTTGACACCGAAGAGGTTGAAGAACTCTGCTTTGGCGAGAGACTTGTTACTCTGCTCGTCCAGCACTGCGTACATCTTGATTGCTTTTTCTTTTTTCCCTGCAGGAAAGGCTTTAATGGGGCAGATCTTGGCACATGAGCGTGGGGTGTTTGCATTACCGCAGACCTCGATGCAGTAGTTGGACACGGCTGCCGGTGTGTCCTCCGTTGGCTCCCCGCTTTCATCCTTGACTGCTTTGGCGTTCTCTGCAGGTGGCGGAGAACCAGGGTGGAGAGCTGCTATATGTCTTTCGCTGTTGCACTCGGTGCATTTGGTGGGCGCTTTGCAGTCTTTTGCGAGGTGCTGAGTTGACCCACAACACTTGTAGCATATGTGGTTGTCTATGAAACAGCGCTGCGTGTTGCTGGACATAGTTACCGGCTCGTTCCGCTGCATTGAGGGGCCGTCCTGGAACGTATGGCCCATGGCGCTTCTCCCCGCTTTCAATCTCCTCTTCCTCCTCGTATGCGGCCGCTTCAGCTTTGCGTGCAGCAGCATTCTTTTGGCAGCTGAGGAGGTGGAGATTGGCTTCGAGTTCAGCTTTCTGTATCATCATGCTGGCTTCTTTTGCAGCGAAATCTAGCTCTGCCTGTGCAGCTTTTAGTTTGGCGCGTGCCATGGCTCTGGCAGTTGACGTTGATCTCCTGCTGGAGCAGTGTGAGGGGTGATGGGATGCTTGTGACTGGGCATCTTGTGGTGTATGAAATGGCTCTCCCCGTTCAGTTGACAGGTGAATATCTGCTGTGGTTGGCTCTACTGGAGCTCCACCAGTTGCCTGTTCGACGGCATTCTGCTCTGGGCTGATTGAGTGTTCGCTCATGACTTCTTTTTCCATCCTAATCTTCTTACTTGGGCCCGCCGCGCTGTAGTCTTTTTACTATGCTGCCCTCGGCCTGCGTTACTGGTGCAGAACTAGACAGCTAGCGAACAGTTCAAGAGAAGGCAAGCTGAAGTGTGATTTTGTCCTTTTATTTTCTTTCTTTCATTCTTCATACACTTCTCTTTACTGTAAAACTGTAAACAGAAAACGAAATAAAGATACATGAATCTCACATACTTAAACATTTCCACATGACATGAATCTACACACAATCCAGCGATCTATTTTCAACCAACACAAAACGTGACCTAGCATAGCTAAGTAGAATGAGATTAGCCGACATTTCCAGGCAAAGTAAACATCATTTCAAGAGCCAAATAGATCAAAATATACAACAAAATAACAATGCAATTTCGTTTACAAACTGAATCTCACACAAAGGATTACTTACAGACTAATATTGTCCAAGGCTCGAGTGTGAAAAGATATGGATTGCGAGAGAGATGAAGTCCGTGGCTTTACGGCAGAAACACTTGAAAACACTGACCGGAACTAACAGGAAGTAGAATTGCGCAGTAGGCGCAGTAACCCGTAAAGGTCCACTAGGTGGCGGTATTCACCATAAGATTTACGTGGGTGAAACTAAGCTCAGACATGAAATTAAATGGAAGGCAGAACAGTAACGCTCATCAGGCTGAATACAGTAAGTTCAGAATAGAGTAAGTTCAGTTCAACTTCGCCCAAAATATGAAATAGTTAATTAACTATCGTTCAATGAATGTGTTCAGGCACAACAATGTCAACTGTATGTCGTCCTTAGATTGGCAGCTCTCAACTCATAGTGTGTTGTGAATCCTTCATATGCTCCATATGTCTGTTGATCGACCATTGTGAGTCAGCAGTAATGAGACGATCCTGACTCGGTTAGACACATTAGGTGCGAGCCTGACTCGGATGTCAGACTGGAACGTTCTCTTTCTTTGCACTTTTACTTGTCGGAAGATGCAAGTTCTTGATTTCAGAGAACAATGGAATGCAGCATAATCAACAGTGACAATCTCCACCTGGGCAGACCAACCATTGCTGACTGATGTAAAAAGCATCACTAACCTTGTGGAACATTTGAATATAGCAAAGGAATGATATTTCTTGGCAAAGAGCCAAGTAAAAGTGCTTTCATTAGTTGGTCATATGATCAACCACCATTGTTTTGAATCACTCTTTGACAGATAGTATTTTAGAAGACAATTATCAAGATGAAAATCTTGCGGATTATATCTTTAACTACATGAAAATTTTAGGGATTATAACTTGAAACCTCTTTTTAAGGAGGACCAAGCTTTCAACTATAAACCCATCCACGGCATTATTATACTCACAGAGCATGTTCTCCAGAATTAGGTGCTACAAAGCTTGTGTAGGGAGGAGGTCAGGGTGGTTGATGGGTCACAAAAACAAAGGACCTTCACCCAGGAGATCTCAGTTCATGGTCCGTTATTAGTCCCTGCCTCATGTTATGAACACACTTATTGTAACCCCACCCGTGATCTCCTCCTAACCCTAACCAAGTGGTTAAGTTGTCTAAACCTTAACACATAGCTTTCTTTGAATTTACAACATTACCCATGTGTTACCCATGTGTTACCCATGTGTAAAACAGCAACTATAGTGAGGTATAAAAGTTGGACATTAAGGCCTAGTCAGTACATTAACATCTGATGCCAAGGGGTCCTTACAAACAGCCAATTATGACAAGTGCGTGAGAACAATTTCAATAAAGGGATTAGCCTAAAATACAACCTAGTAAACCACCTAAAGCTGAATCAATCCATCTGATGACCAAAGAATACAAACCATGTTTAAAAAGCAGGTTTGTCCGTGGAGTCCTCCCTTCAGTGGTTTGTTCAGGCCTGGAAGTGTAGATCCCAACCCATAATCCCCCTGCAGACACACCTGCACAGGAGAGTATAAAGACCCTGGACTGAACTGAGTCCAACATTAAACTTCAAGGAGTCTCTCCACAGAAGCTCCACAGCCTCCAGACAGACCCTAAAGATGACTCCCTCTGCCAGCCTGCTGCTGCTGCTCCTGCTCGGCCTCTCTCAGGCACTTCCTCTCCAGGAGGAAGGAGATGAAGAAGAAGTCCCAGACAACGTTGACATCTCCACCAGAATTCTGGCCGCCAACAACGGCACCGATGAGATTCTGTTGGAAGGAGACTTGCTGGTTCCCAGAACCAGAAACGCCATGAAGTGCTGGTACCAGAGCTGCATGTGGAAGAAAGCCCCCAACGGCTTGGTGATTGTCCCCTTCCTCATAAATAATCAGTTCACTGCTTATGAGAAGCAGAAGATCGAATATGCCTTGAAGGGATTCCACAGCAGTACCTGCATCCGCTTCGTCTACCGTACAAACCAGTACGACTTTATCAGCATTGAGAGCAGAACCGGATGTTTCTCTGCTCTGGGCAAAACAGGAGGCAAACAGGTGGTCTCTCTCAACAGGCAGGGCTGCCTCTACCATGGCATCATCCAGCATGAGCTCAACCACGCTCTGAGCTTCCTGCACGAACAGACCAGGAGCGACCGTGACTACCATGTCAGGATCCACTGGGAAAACATCAACAAGCAGATGGCCTCCAACTTCTACAAGCAGGACACCAACAACCTGAACACTCCCTACGACTACACCTCTGTCATGCACTATGGAAGAACAGCCTTCACCATCGCAAACGGGAGGGACACCATCACCCCCATCCCCAACCCCAACGTCCAGATCGGCCAGAGGAAGGGCTTGTCCTATTGGGACATTGTGAGGATCAACAGGCTGTATGGATGCCAGTAACAATGCTGATGCTAAACGCAGCAAATTCCCACTTTTTCTCTTTCTTTTTTCTGTAATTGATCAAAAGCTAATGCTAATACTTTGGAATCAACGCTTAACATTTCAGTTTCTCTCACTAGATTATTTCAAATGTTCTGACAACTGAGAATATATCACTCCCCATATTCCCTGACTGTCTGTAATAAAAGATAATACAAAAAGAACGTTTAATGTCTAGTGTTTTTATTTATTGTGTTTCTGCAACAACAAAAAAAACAAATTCATGTATTAGCATAAACATGTCATCATTGAGATATGGGAATGATTGCTCTGTGTTTTCTGTAGGAATCCCCTGTACTTTGTTTATAAAAGAAAAAAAAGGCAATTGTCTCAACAATGACGAATATAGTACAGACCGGAAAATGTTTTCAGGTGAAAATAATTGTATTCAAAGTAAAACAATGCTTAAAATGGAAATAGAAATCAGATTCCAATTGAGATTTATGGGCATAGACATGTTAACATCCTAAATGTATTCTGGGACTTGATACTGCCTATGCCTGTATACAGTATATTCTTAACTGATCCAGCTCTGAGACATAATAAACCTATAAATGATTCTCAACAAAAGTAGTAAACTGTAGTTCAACTCACAGGAGATCTGTAGCCAAAAGCTGCGTTTATACTATACAACACACACAAGTTATTACAACATCTCTAGAATGAATGAAAACAAGTCATCAGCCTAGTTGTTTGTTAAAATGTCAGATAAATGGAGGAACAGGACCCTCTGATTATGTAGTATATCTGGCTATATTAATAAGGCCTTCCAAAAAACTCTGCTTTTGATAATAATTAATCTAGATATTTTATCATGTTTGATAGTTGAAATAATTACTGATTATAAATTGATTATTTAACTGGAGTAAAACAAAGCTACTGGCACTGTATCTGTAATTGTGATGAAAATAAAGTTGGTTTGAAGGATCTATTAAAGGCCCTGAATATCCATACAGGTGTTTTCAGTCTTTTTGGCTGATAACACCTCTGCTTGGGTTGAAGGTGGGCGGGGCTTTAATGCGAATTTGATGGGTATTGATGAGTTTATAAATATCCATCTACCACTAAGAATGATAAAGGCGTTCTTTGTCCCGCCTTAACAGGTGAAACAAAGCTAACAGGAGACTCTGGAATATATCAGTCAATCAATCACAGTAGACACACCCAGACAGTCCTTACAAGAGGTCTAATCAACTAGTTAACTGAAAACGCCTGTGTTGGTGTTCAGGGGCTTTAAAAAATGAAGGATAAATAAGATCTGAAAATCTCTTTTAACAACACTGAGCTGACTGAACACGGCTAGCACCACTGCAGGAGGACCTTCGCTACCAGTTTCAGTAGAAAATTAAGAAAGCAAAAGTGCTGTTTGGAAGTGTTTATCATACGAGGCAAATGAACAGGAAAAAGGATATGGATGTAAAGCTGGCGGCTAGCGTCGCATAATATACAGTAACGTTTATGAGGGAGCTAAACAGCTAAAATCATCAGTCCTGCCCGTCTAACGTTAAGAGACGTTAATTAAACAGGATGGCACAATGACATGTTTGAAAAGTCAACCAACGATGAGACACATACAGTTGCCGCTGCCATACCAACTCTATTTAACCATCAACGATAATAAGGAGCCAGGTCACCAGAAAAACAGAAAATTAAAGAGGTTGTAGCTGAAACATTAGCCTGGACCAGATCCCTGTTTACACTGTGGAGAGACCTGACTAACAACAACTTATTCACCAACTGAATCCAAGGTTTAGCCTCCTTCATGGAATCATTTAATGCACATACAAATCCACGAGCTTTACAGCACAATAAGTAAAAAGAAGAATTTGAAAATATTATCATCAGACAACTTTTTGTAATTTTTCTTTGTGGCATCAAATATCGTGTCAAGTATCAAGTATGTTCCTGAGTCTCAACTTTGAAATTCTAGTATCATGACAACCCTAGTCTTAACAACATCTGGATGCATTGCCATGAAATGTGATGCATATGGTCATCGCCCCTCATGATGCAGTGTAAAAACTTTGGGGATCCTCTCACTTATCGAGAACCACTATAAGGGTAACATTTGGATTACTCTAATATTTTGGCTTTAAGACCTAAAGATCGACCAAACTAAAGACATTCGTATCAGCCTCAGCTGGAACAAATATCAACAGGAATTTTCAATGAGACACATACTGTATGCACATATAACTCTGTTTCAAATAAGGTTGGTTGGAAAAAGAAACTCTAACAAGAGATATTATTGTTGAAGACTATATAAAGAGTTGCTTTCTCATTCCCAGGGCTTTGAACACTGGCGGCTGGTGTTTCCAGATTGGGTGTTATTTACACTACATATTAAGGCCTGTTTACAGTGTGTTTTAGCCTAGGTTTCGCCTGAAAGGCTTTATATAAATCTGACACCCTACTAAACGAAGTTAAACTGAGAGAATGTTTCACAGTAACGTTCATCAGGACGAATAGAGTAAATCAGTTAAAGTTCGCCCAAAATATGAAGTAGTTCATGAACTATCGTTCAATGAACGTGTTCAGGCACAACACTGTCGACTGTATGACGTCCTTGGATTGGCCGCTCTCACCTCCTTAATGTGTTGTGAAACAAGTTACATGGATAGTAAAACCAGGAACCAGGCTGAGGTAGGAAATTAAGGTTGAACTTGAAATTAAGTTTATGAAAGTTGGTGCTTACCACTTTATTCAAAGGATGCCGGTCACCAACAACATACTGCACCACCACGTTGTCCAGCTGCGGCAGGGAGATGACCATGGAGCTGCTTCTGTACACAGTAAATGGGATTTGGGTCGAGGTTCTGTTTTGATCGTCTTTTGATTATTTAGTATCTTCCGAAAACCTTGAAATGCCGGGTGCTTCCGTTCAATGTGTTCTTTCAGGTTTGCTGTTGATGTAACTAAGGTACGTTATTTTTTTTGAAAGCCGACGGGCAAAGTTTGCACAGAAACCTATGATTGTTCCCATCCTCACCAACCTCGTCATAATACTAATTTAACAGAGAATACAACGCCTTCTTGCTGTTTTGCTTTGTCCGCTACACGTTGCTGTCGCTTCCATGCTGTTTTATTTTTGATGACTCATGCGGCTGTCCAACACTGGCGGCTGGTGTTGCTAGATTGGGTGTTATTTCCACTACATATTAAGGCCTGTTTACAGTGTGTTTTAACCTGGAATGCGCCTGAAAGGCTTTATATAAATCTGACATTCTACTAAACGAAGTTAAACTGAGGGAAGGTTTCACAGTAACGCTCATCAGGCAGAATACAGTAAGTTCATAATACAGTAAGTTCAGTTCAACTTCGCCCAAAATATGAAGTAGTTTATTAACTATCGTTCAATGAACATGTTCAGGCACAACAATGTAAACTGTATGACGTCCTTAGATTGGCAGCTCTCAACTCCTTAATGTGTTGTGAATCCTTCATATGCTCCATATGTCCGTTGATAGACCGTTGTGAGTCAGCAGTAATGAGATGATCCTGACTCGGTTAGACACATTAGTGCGAGCCTGAATCGGATGTCAGACTGGAACGTTCTCTTTCATTGCCCTTTTACTTGTCGGAAGATGCAAGTTCTTGATTTCAGAGAACAATTGAATGCAGCATAATCAACAGTGACAATCTCCAAC
Organism: Echiichthys vipera; assembly: GCF_963691815.1. Lineage (NCBI taxonomy): Eukaryota > Metazoa > Chordata > Actinopteri > Perciformes > Trachinidae > Echiichthys > Echiichthys vipera. The sequence continues at coordinate 11,089,752 of NC_139826.1, forward strand.
CATACTGACTGATGTAAAAAGCATCACTAACCTTGTGGCAAATTCTAATATAGCAAAGGAATGATGTTTCTTGGAAAAGAGCCAAGTAAAAGTGCTTTCATTAGTTGGTCATATGATCAATCACCATTGTTTTGAATCACTCTTTGACAGATAGTAATTTAAAAGACAATTATCAAGATGAAAATCTTGCGGATTATATCTCTAACTACATGAAAATCTTAGGGATTATAACTTTAAACCTCTTTTTAAGGAGGACCAAGCTTTCAACTATAAACTCATCCACAGCATTATTATACTCACAGAGCATGGTGCTACAAAGCTTGTGTAGGGAGTAGGTCATGGTGGTTGATGGATCACAAAAACAAAGGACGTTCACCCAATCCATCTGATGACCAAAGATAACAAACCATGTGTAATAAGCAGGTTTGTCTGTGGAGTCCTCCCTTCAGTGGTTTGTTCAGGCCTAGCAGTGAAGATCCCAACCCATAATCCCCCTGCAGACACACCTGCACAGGAGAGTATAAAGACCCTGGACTGAACTGAGTCCAACATCAAACTTCAAGGAGTCTCTCCACAGAAGCTCCACAGCAACCAGACAGACCCTGAAGATGACTCCCTCAGCCAGCCTGCTGCTGCTGCTCCTGCTCGGCCTCTCTCAGGCACTTCCTCTCCAGGAGGACGGACATGAAGAAGAAGACCCAGACAATGTCGACATCTCCACCAGAATTCTGGCGGCCAACAACGGCACAGATGAGATTCTGTTGGAAGGAGACTTGCTGGTTCCCAGAACCAGAAACGCCATGAAGTGCTGGTACCAGAGCTGCATGTGGAAGAAAGCCTCCAACGGCTTGGTGATTGTCCCCTTCCTCATAAACAATCAGTTCACTGCTTATGAGAAGCAGAAGATCGAATATGCCTTGAAGGGCTTTCACAGCAGTACCTGCATCCGCTTCGTCTACCGTACAAACCAGTACGACTTTATCAGCATTGAGAGCAGAACCGGATGTTTCTCTGCTCTGGGCAAAACAGGAGGCAAACAGGTGGTCTCTCTCAACAGGCAGGGCTGCCTCTACCATGGCATCATCCAGCACGAGCTCAACCACGCTCTTAGCTTCCTGCACGAACAGACCAGGAGCGACCGTGACTACCATGTCAGGATCCACTGGGAAAACATCAACAAGCAGATGGCCTCCAACTTCTACAAGCAGGACACCAATAACCTGAACACTCCCTACGACTACACCTCTGTCATGCACTATGGAAGAACAGCCTTCACCATCGCAAACGGGAGGGACACCATTACCCCCATCCCCAACCCCAACGTCCAGATCGGCCAGAGGAAGGGCTTGTCCTATTGGGACATTGTGAGGATCAACAGGCTGTATGGATGCCAGTAACAATGCTGATGCTAAACACAGAAAATTCCCACTTTTTCTCTTTCTTTTTTTTCTGTAATTACTCAAAAGCTAATGCTAATACTTTGGAATCAACGCTAAAAATTTCAGTTCCTCTCACTAGATTATTTCAAATGTTCTGACAACTGAGAATATATCACTCCCCATATTCCCTGACTGTCTGTAATAAAAGATAATACAAAAAGAACGTTTAATGTCTAGTGTTTTTATTTATTGTGTTTCTGCAACAACAAAAAAACAAATGCATGTATTAGCATAAACATGTCATCATTGAGATATGGGAATGATTGCTCTGTGATTTCTGTAGGAATCCCCTGTACTTTGTTTACAAAAGAAAAAAAAAGGCAATTGTCTCAACAATGATAAATATAGTTCAGACCAGAAAATGTTTTCAGGTGAAAATAATTGTATTCAAAAGTAAAATAATGCTTAAAATGGAAATAGAAATCAGATTCCATTTGAGATTTATTGGCATAGACATGTTAACATCCTAAATGTATTCTGGGACTTGATACTACCTATGCCTGTATACAGTATATTCTTAACTGATCCAGCTCTAAGACATAATAAACCTATAAATGATTCTCAACAAAAGTAGTAGCGAGGAGATCTGTAGCAAAAAGCTGTGTTCTAAACTATACAACACACACAAGTTATTACAACATCTCTAAAGAATGAAAACAAGTCATCAGCCTAGTTGTTTGTTAAAATGTCAGATAAATGGAGGAACAGGACCCTTTGAGTATGTAGTATATCTGGCTATGTTAATAAGGCCTTCCAAAAAACTCTGCTTTTGATAATAATTAATCTAGATATTTTATCATGTTTGATAGTTGAAATAATTACTGATTATAAATTGATTATTTAACTGGAGTAAAACAAAGCTACTGGTACTGTATCTGTAATTGTGATGAAAATAAAGTTGGTTTGAAGGATCTATTAAAGGCCCTGAACACCCACACAGGTGTTTTCAGTCTTTCTGGCTGATAACACCTCTGCTTGGGTTGAAGGTGGGCGGGGCCTTAATGAGAAATATTTGGATTACTCCAATATTTTGGCTTTAAGACCTAAATATCTTCCAAACTAAAGACATTCTTATCAGCCTCAGCTGGAACAAATATCAACAGGAAATTTCAATAAGACATATACTGTATTCACATATAACTCTGTTAAAAATAAGGTTGGTTGGACAAAGAAACTCTAACAAGAGATGTTATTGTTGAAGACTAGATAAAGAGTTCTCTTCTCATTCCCAGGGAATTGAATGCCATCATTTTTCCAAGACCCTTGCCATTTAATACTGACCCACAAGGCACCCATGAAGTTGTAATCCGTTAGAATTGAAATATGTTGTTTCTAGTGGCTGCTTTGGCGGTAAGATGTACCTGTAGGCGAGCATCTAGGAACTATTCTCCCAGAGTTCCTTTGGAAACTGAACAGCGTCGACTGTCAGTGTTGGGAAAGTTCATTTCTACATGAACTAGTTCAAAGTTCAGTTCACAAATTTTAAAATGCACTAGTTCAGTTCATAGTTCATTATTCAAAATTACGAACTAAGTTCACAGTTCCAAAAATGAACTAGTTCATAGTTCTTTTTTCAATATGTTGCTGCAAGATATTATTTTTCAAAATTATTGCAACAGTTTATATAGAACCACATCAGCATATATTTTTAACTGTTTAAACACTAAAGCTATGAGTCAGATTTCATCTTCATATCCAATTTTGAATCCTTATCCAACCAGAGTTTACATTAGAATTGAGGGACAGCATTTCCACATTGTTGCTTTAACACTTTACTGCTGTTCATTCAGTCCACACACGAGCAGCTGCAGCTTTCACACCTACAGTATATTCTCAAAACCATGAGGAAAAACTTGACGCCTGAATGGTCTTTTTTTAATGAGGAATTATAAAAAGGAAAAAAAGGACAGTAATCCTTAAGGTGTAAATGTTTTTTAATTCTAATAATTTTCCATTTCAGTTCATACTAAAAAGAAATACTGGAATCCTGGAAAAATATAGCAGGTTCAACAAACAAGTTACATCAATAGTGAACCGGAAACCAGGCTGAGGTAGGAAATTAAGGTTAAACTTGAAATTAAGTTCATGAAAGCCGGGCTTTCCTCTTTGCTAAAAGGCTGCAGGTCTCTGAAAATATACTGCACCACCACGTTGTCCAGCTGCAGCAGGGAGATGACCATGGAGCTGCTACTGTACACAGGTAATGGGATTTGGGTTGAGGATCTGTTTGGATTGTATTTCGATTTTTTATTTGCTTGCACAGACCTTGAAATGCCGGGTTCTTCCGTTCAATGTGCCGTTTCAGGTTTGCTGTTGATGTAACTAAGGTACGTTATTTTTTTGAAAGCCGACCGGCAAAGTTTGAACAGAAACCTATGATTGTTCCCATCCTCACCAACCTCGTCATAATACTCATTTAACCGAGAATACGACGCCTTCTTGCTGCTTTGCTTTGTCCCCTACACGTTGCTGTCGCTTCCATGCTGTTTTTTTTTGTTACGCATGCCGCTGTGCGACACTGGCGGCTGGTGTTGCCAGATTGGGTGTTATTTCCACTACATATTAAGGCCTGTTTACAGTGTGTTTTAGCATAGGTTGCGCCTGAAAGGCTTTGTATGAATCTGACACCCTACTAAATAAAGTTAAACTGAGGGAAGGTTTCACAGTAACGCTCATCAGGCCGAATACAGTAAGTTCAGAACAGAGTAAGTTCAGTTCAACTTCTCCCAAAATATGAAGTAGTTAATTAACTATCGTTCAATGAACACGTTCAGGCACAACAATGTCAACTGTATGTCGTCCTTAGATTGGCAGCTCTCAACTCCTTAATGTGTTGTGAATCCTTCATATGCTCCATATGTCTGTTGTTCGATCATTGTGAGTCAGCAGTAATGATACGATCCTGACTCAATTAGACACATTAGTGCGAGCCTGAATCGGATGTCGGACTGGAACGTTCTCTTTCTTTGCACTTTTACTTGTCGGAAGATGCAAGTTCTTGATTTCAGAGAACAATTGAATGCAGCATAATCAACAGTGACAATCTCCACCTGGGCAGACCAACCATTGCTGACTGATGTAAAAGCATCACTAACCTTGTGGCACATTTGAATATAGCAAAGGAATGATATTTCTTGGCAAAGAGCCAAGTAAAAGTGCTTTCATTAGTTGGTCATATGATCAATCACCATTGTTTTGAATCACTCTTTGACAGATAGTATTTTAAAAGACAATTATCAAGATGAAAATCTTGCGGATTATATCTTTAACTACATGAAAATTTTAGGGATTATAACTTGAAACCTCTTTTTAAGGAGGACCAAGCTTTCAACTATAAACCCATCCACGGCATTATTATACTCACAGAGCATGTTCTCCAGAATTAGGTGCTACAAAGCTTGTGTAGGGAGGAGGTCAGGGTGGTTGATGGATCACAAAAACAAAGGACCTTCACCCAGGAGATCTCAGTTCATGGTCCGTTATAAGTCCCTGCCTCATGTTATGAACACACTTATTGTAACCCCACCCGTGATCTCCTCCTAACCCTAACCAAATGGTCTTGTTGTCTTAACCTTAACACATAGCTTTATTTAAATTTACAACATTACCCATGTGTAACCCATATGTTACCCATGTGTAAAACTGCAACTATAGTGAGGCATAAAAGTTGGACATTAAGGCCTAGTCAGTACATTAACATCTGATGCCAAGGGGTCCTTACAAACAGCCAATTATGACAAGTGCTAGGAACAATTTCAATAAAGTGATTAGCCTAAAATACAACCTAGTAAACCACCTAAAGCTGAATCAATCCATCTGATGACCAAAGAATACAAACCATGTTTAAAAAGCAGGTTTGTCCGTGGAGTCCTCCCTTCAGTGGTTTGTTCAGGCCTAGCAGTGAAGATCCCAACCCATAATCCCCCTGCAGACACACCTGCACAGGAGAGTATAAAGACCCTGGACTGAACTGAGTCCAACATCAAACTTCAAGGAGTCTCTCCACAGAAGCTCCGTAGCCTCCAGACAGACCCTGAAGATGACTCCCTCTGCCAGCCTGCTGCTGCTGCTCCTGCTCGGCCTCTCTCAGGCACTTCCTCTCCAGGAGGAAGGAGATGAAGAAGAAGACCCAGACAACGTTGACATCTCCACCAGAATTCTGGCCGCCAACAACGGCACAGATGAGATCCTGTTGGAAGGAGACTTGTTGGTTCCCAGAACCAGAAACGCCATGAAGTGCTGGTACCAGAGCTGCATGTGGAAGAAAGCCTCCAACGGCTTGGTGATTGTCCCCTTCCTCATAAACAATCAGTTCACTGCTTATGAGAAGCAGAAGATCGAATATGCCTTGAAGGGCTTCCACAGCAGTACTTGCATCCGCTTCGTCTACCGTACAAACCAGTACGACTTTATCAGCATTGAGAGCAGAACCGGATGTTTCTCTGCTCTGGGCAAAACAGGAGGCAAACAGGTGGTCTCTCTCAACAGGCAGGGCTGCCTCTACCACGGCATCATCCAGCACGAGCTCAACCACGCTCTGAGCTTCCTGCACGAACAGACCAGGAGCGACCGTGACTACCATGTCAGGATCCACTGGGAAAACATCAACAAGCAGATGGCCTCCAACTTCTACAAGCAGGACACCAACAACCTGAACACTCCCTACGACTACACCTCTGTCATGCACTATGGAAGAACAGCCTTCACCATCGCATACGGGAGGGACACCATCACCCCCATCCCCGACCCCAACGTCCAGATCGGCCAGAGGAAGGGCTTGTCCTATTGGGACATTGTGAGGATCAACAGGCTGTATGGATGCCAGTAAAAATGCTGATGCTAAACGCAGCAAATTCCCACTTTTTCCCTATCTTATTTCTGTAATTACTCAAAAGGTAATGCTAATACTTTGGAATCAACGCTTAACATTTCAGTTTCTCTCACTAGATTATTTCAAATGTTCTGACAACTGAGAATATATCACACCCCATATTCCCTGACTGTCTGTAATAAAATATAATAAAAAAAGAACGTTTAATGTCTAGTGTTTTTATTTATTGTGTTTCTGCAACAACAAAAAAAAAACAAATGCACGTATTAGCATAAACATGTCATCATTGAGATATGGGAATGATTGCTCTGGGATTTCTGTAGGAATCCCCTGTACTTTGTTTACAAAAGAAAAAAAAAGGCAATTGTCTCAACAATGATAAATATAGGTCAGACCAGAAAATGTTTTCAGGTGAAAATAATTGTATTCAAAGTAAAACAATGCTTAAAATGGAAATATTAATCAGATTCCAATTGAGATTTATGGGCATAGACATGTTAACATCCTAAATGTATTCTGGGACTTGATACTGCCTATGCCTGTATACAGTATATTCTTAACTGAACCAGCTCTGAGACATAATAAACCTATAAATGATTCTCAACAAAAGTAGTAAACTGTAGTTCAACTCACAGGAGATCTGTAGCAAAAAGCTGTGTTTTAAACTACACAACACACACAAGTTATTACAACATCTCTAAAGAATGAAAACAAGTCATCAGCCTAGTTGTTTGTTAAAATGTCAGATAAATGGAGGAACAGGACCCTCTGATTATGTAGTATATCTGGCTATGTTAATAAGGCCTTCCAAAAAACTCTGCTTTTGATAATAATTAATCTAGATATTTTATCATGTTTGATAGTTGAAATAATTACTGATTATAAATTGATTATTTAACTGGAGTAAAACAAAGCTACTGGTACTGTATCTGTAATTATGACGAAAATAAAGTTGGTTTGAAGGATCTATTAAAGGCCCTGAACACCCACACAGGTGTTTTCAGTTATTCTGGCTGATTACACCTCTGCTTGGGTTGAAGGTGGGCGGGGCTTTAATGAGAAATATTTGGATTACTCCAATATTTTGGCTTTAAGACCTAAAGATCTTCCAAACTAAAGACATTCTTATCAGCCTCAGCTGGAACAAATATCAACAGGAAATTTCAATAAGACATATACTGTACGCACATATTACTCTGTTTCAAATAAGGTTGGTTGGAAAAAGAAACTCTAACAAGAGATATTATTGTTGAAGACTATATAAAAGAGTTCCTTGCTCAGTCCCAGGGAATTGAACACTGGCGGCTGGTGTTGCAAGATTGGGTGTTATTTACACTACATATTAAGGCCTGTTTACAGTGTGTTTTAGCCTGGGTTTCGCCTGAAAGGCTTTATATAAATCTGAAACCCTACTAAACGAAGTTAAACTGAGAGAAGGTTTCACAGTAACGTTCATCAGGACGAATAGAGTAAATCAGTTAAAGTTCGCCCAAAATATGAAGTAGTTCATGAACTATCGTTCAATGAACATGTTCAGGCACAACAATGTCGACTGTATGACGTCCTTGGATTGGCAGCTCTCACCTCCTTAATGTGTTGTGAATCCTTCATATGCTCCATATGTCTGTTGTTCGATCATTGTGAGTCAGCAGTAATGAGACGATCCTGACTCGGTTAGACACATTAGTGCGAGCCTGACTTGGATGTCAGACCGGAACTTTCCCTTTCTTTGCGCTATTACTTGTCGGAAGATGCAAGTTCCTGATTTCAGAGAACAATGGAATGCAGCATAATCAACAGTGACAATCTCCACCTGGTCAGACCAACCGTTGCTGACTGCTTTAAAAAGCATCACTAACCTTGTGCCACATTTGAATATAGCAAAGGAATGATATTTCTTGGCAAAGAGCCAAGTAAAAGTGCTTTCATTAGTTGGTCATATGATCAATCACCATTGTTTTGAATCACTCTTTGACAGATAGTAATTTAAAAGACAATTATCAAGATGAAAATCTTGCGGATTATATCTCTAACTACATGAAAATTTTAGGGATTATAACTTTAAACCTCTTTTTAAGGAGTACCAAGCTGTCAACTGTAAACCCATCCACGGCATTATTATACTCACAGAGCATGTTCTCCAGAATTAGGTGCTACAAAGCTTGTGTAGGGAGGAGGTCAGGGTGGTTTATGGATCACAAAAACAAAGGACCTTCACCCAGGAGATCTCAGTTCATGGCCCGTTATTAGTCCCTGCCTCATGTTATGAACACACTTATTGTAACCCCACCTGTGATCTCCTCCTAACCCTAACCAAGTGATTTTGTTGTCTTAACCTTAACACATAGCTTTATTTAAATTTACAACATTACCCATGTGTTACCCATGTGTAAAACAGCAACTATAGTGAGGCATAAAAGTTGGACATTAAGGCCTAGCCAGTACATTAACATCTGATGCCAAGGGGTCCTTACAAACAGCCATTATGACAAGTGCTAGGAACAATTTCAATAAAGTGATTAGCCTAAAATACAACCTAGTAAACCACCTAAAGCTGAATCAATCCATCTGATGACCAAAGAATACAAACCATGTTTAAAAAGCAGGTTTGTCCGTGGAGTCCTCCCTTCAGTGGTTTGTTCAGGCCTAGCAGTGAAGATCCCAACCCATAATCCCCCTGCAGACACACCTGCACAGGAGAGTATAAAGACCCTGGACTGAACTGAGTCCAACATCAAACTTCAAGGAGTCTCTCCACAGAAGCTCCACAGCAACCAGACAGACCCTGAAGATGACTCCCTCTGCCAGCCTGCTGCTGCTGTTCCTGCTCGGCCTCTCTCAGGCACTTCCTCTCCAGGAGGAAGGACATGAAGAAGAAGACCCAGACAATGTTGACATCTCCACCAGAATTCTGGCGGCCAACAACGGCACAGATGAGATTCTGTTGGAAGGAGACTTGCTGGTTCCCAGAACCAGAAACGCCATGAAGTGCTGGTACCAGAGCTGCATGTGGAAGAAAGCCTCCAACGGCTTGGTGATTGTCCCCTTCCTCATAAACAATCAGTTCACTGCTTATGAGAAGCAGAAGATCGAATATGCTTTGAAGGGCTTCCACAGCAGTACCTGCATCCGCTTCGTCTACCGTACAAACCAGTACGACTTTATCAGCATTGAGAGCAGAACCGGATGTTTCTCTGCTCTGGGCAAAACAGGAGGCAAACAGGTGGTCTCTCTCAACAGGCAGGGCTGCCTCTACCACGGCATCATCCAGCACGAGCTCAACCACGCTCTGAGCTTCCTGCACGAACAGACCAGGAGCGACCGTGACTACCATGTCAGGATCCACTGGGAAAACATCAACAAGCAGATGGCCTCCAACTTCTACAAGCAGGACACCAACAACCTGAACACTCCCTACGACTACACCTCTGTCATGCACTATGGAAGAACAGCCTTCACCATCGCAAACGGGAGGGACACCATTACCCCCATCCCCAACCCCAACGTCCAGATCGGCCAGAGGAAGGGCTTGTCCTATTGGGACATTGTGAGGATCAACAGGCTGTATGGATGCCAGTAACAATGCTGATGCTAAACGCAGAAAATTCCCACTTTTTCTCTTTCTTTTTACTGTAATTAATCAAAAGCTAATGCTAATACTTTGGAATCAACGCTAAACATTTCAGTTTCTCTCACTAGATTATTTCAAATGTTTTGATAACTGAGAATATATCACTCCCCATATTCCCTGACTGTCTGTAATAAAAGATAAAACAAAAAGAACGTTTAATGTCTAGTGTTTTTATTTATTGTGTTTCTGCAACAACAAAAAAACAAATGCATGTATTAGCATAAACATGTCATCACTGAGCAATGGGAATGATTGCTCTGGGATTTCTGTAGGAATCCCCTGTACTTTGTTTACAAAAGAAAAAAAAAGGCAATTGTCTCAACAATGATAAATATAGGTCAGACCAGAAAATGTTTTCAGGTGAAAATAATTGTATTCAAAGTAAAACAATGCTTAAAATGGAAATATTAATCAGATTCCAATTGAGATTTATGGGCATAGACATGTTAACATCCTAAATGTATTCTGGGACTTGATACTGCCTATGCCTGTATACAGTATATTCTTAACTGATCCAGCTCTGAGACATAATAAACCTATAAATGATTCTCAACAAAAGTAGTAAACTGTAGTTCAACTCACAGGAGATCTGTAGCCAAAAGCTGCGTTTATACTATACAACACACACAAGTTATTACAACATCTCTAGAATGAATGAAAACAAGTCATCAGCCTAGTTGTTTGTTAAAATGTCAGATAAATGGAGGAACAGGACCCTCTGATTATGTAGTATATCTGGCTATATTAATAAGGCCTTCCAAAAATCTCTGCTTTTGACATCTTAATCTAGATATTTTATCATGTTTGATAGTTGAAATAAATACTGATTATAAATTGATTATTTAACTGGAGTAAAACAAAGCTACTGTTACTGTATCTGTAATTGTGATGAAAATAAAGTTGGTTTGAAGGATCTATTAAAGGCCCTGAATATCCATACAGGTGTTTTCAGTCTTTTTGGCTGATAACACCTCTGCTTGGGTTGAAGGTGGGCGGGGCTTTAATGCGAATTTGATGGGTATTGATGAGTTCATAAATATCCATCTACCACTAAGAATGATAAAGGCGTTCTTTGTCCCGCCTTAACAGGTGAAACAAAGCTAACAGGAGACTCTGGAATATATCAGTCAATCAATCACAGTAGACACACCCAGACAGTCCTTACAAGAGGTCTAATCAACTAGTTAACTGAAAACACCTGTGTTGGTGTTCAGGGGCTTTAAAAAATGAAGGATAAATAAGATCTGAAAATCTCTTTTAACAACACTGAGCTGACTGAACACGGTTAGCACCACTGCAGGAGGACCTTCGCTACCAGTTTCAGTAGAAAATTAAGAAAGCAAAAGTGCTGTTTGGAAGTGTTTATCATACGAGGCAAATGAACAGGAAAAAGGATAAGGATGTAAAGCTGGCGGCTAGCGTCGCATAATATACAGTAACGTTTATGAGGGAGCTAAACAGCTAAAATCATCAGTCCTGCCCCTCTAACGTTAAGAGACGTTAATTTAACAGGATGGCACAATGACATGTTTGAAAAGTCAACCAACGATGAGACACATACAGTTGCCGCTGCCATACCAACTCTATTTAACCATCAACGATAATAAGGAGCCAGGTCACCAGAAAAACAGAAAATTAAAGAGGTTGTAGCTGAAACATTAGCCTGGACCAGATCCCTGTTTACACTGTGGAGAGACCTGACTAACAACAACTTATTCACCAACTGAATCCAAGGTTTAGCCTCCTTCATGGAATCATTTAATGCACATACAAATCCACGAGCTTTACAGCACAATAAGTAAAAAGAAGAATTTGAAAATATTATCATCAGACAACTTTTTGTAATTTTTATTTGTGGCATCAAATATCGTGTCAAGTATCAAGTATGTTCCTGAGTCTCAACTTTGAAATTCTAGTATCATGACAACCCTAGTCTTAACAACATCTGGATGCATTGCCATGAAATGTGATGCATATGGTCATCGCCCCTCATGATGCATCGAGATTATCGAGAACCACTATAAGGGTAACATTTGGATGACTCTAATATTTTGGCTTTAAGACCTAAAGATCGACCAAACTAAAGACATTCGTATCAGCCTCAGCTGGAACAAATATCAACAGGAATTTTCAATGAGACACATACTGTATGCACATATAACTCTGTTTCAAATAAGGTTGGTTGGAAAAAGAAACTCTAACAAGAGATATTATTGTTGAAGACTATATAAAGAGTTGCTTTCTCATTCCCAGGGCTTTGAACACTGGCGGCTGGTGTTTCCAGATTGGGTGTTATTTACACTACATATTAAGGCCTGTTTACAGTGTGTTTTAGCCTAGGTTTCGCCTGAAAGGCTTTATATAAATCTGACACCCTACTAAACGAAGTTAAACTGAGAGAAGGTTTCACAGTAACGTTCATCAGGACGAATAGAGTAAATCAGTTAAAGTTCGCCCAAAATATGAAGTAGTTCATGAACTATCGTACAATGAACGTGTTCAGGCACAACACTGTCGACTGTATGATGTCATTAGATTGCTCGCTCTCACCTCCTTAATGTGTTGTGAAACAAGTTACATGGATAGTAAAACCAGGAACCAGGCTGAGGTAGGAAATTAAGGTTGAACTTGAAATTAAGTTTATGAAAGTTGGTGCTTTCCACTTTATTCAAAGGATGCAGGTCACCAACAACATACTGCACCACCACGTTGTCCAGCTGCGGCAGGGAGATGACCATGGAGCTGCTTCTGTACACAGTAAATGGGATTTGGGTCGAGGTTCTGTTTTGATCGTCTTTTGATTTTTTAGTATCTTCCGAAAACCTTGAAATGCCGGGTGCTTCCGTTCAATGTGTTCTTTCAGGTTTGCTGTTGATGTAACTAAGGTACGTTATTTTTTTTGAAAGCCGACGGGCAAAGTTTGCACAGAAACCTATGATTGTTCCCATCCTCACCAACCTCGTCATAATACTAATTTAACAGAGAATACAACGCCTTCTTGCTGTTTTGCTTTGTCCGCTACACGTTGCTGTTGCTTCCATGCTGTTTTATTTTTGATGACTCATGTGGCTGTCCAACACTGGCGGCTGGTGTTGCTAGATTGGGTGTTATTTCCACTACATATTAAGGCCTGTTTACAGTGTGTTTTAGCCTGGAATGCGCCTGAAAGGCTTTATATAAATCTGACATTCTACTAAACGAAGTTAAACTGAGGGAAGGTTTCACAGTAACGCTCATCAGGCAGAATACAGTAAGTTCAGAATACAGTAAGTTCAGTTCAACTTCGCCCAAAATATGAAGTAGTTAATTAACTATCGTTCAATGAACATGTTCAGGCACAACAATGTAAACTGTATGACGTCCTTAGATTGGCAGCTCTCAACTCCTTAATGTGTTGTGAATCCTTCATATGCTCCATATGTCCGTTGATAGACCATTGTGAGTCAGCAGTAATGAGATGATCCTGACTCGGTTAGACACATTAGTGCGAGCCTGAATCGGATGTCAGACTGGAACGTTCTCTTTCATTGCCCTTTTACTTGTCGGAAGATGCAAGTTCTTGATTTCAGAGAACAATTGAATGCAGCATAATCAACAGTGACAATCTCCAACCATACTGACTGATGTAAAAAGCATCACTAACCTTGTGGCAAATTCTAATATAGCAAAGGAATGATATTTCTTGGAAAAGAGCCAAGTAAAAGTGCTTTCATTAGTTGGTCATATGATCAATCACCATTGTTTTGAATCACTCTTTGACAGATAGTAATTTAAAAGACAATTATCAAGATGAAAATCTTGCAGATTATATCTCTAACTACATGAAAATCTTAGGGATTATAACTATAAACCTCTTTTTAAGGAGGACCAAGCTTTCAACTATAAACCCATCCACGGCATTATTATACTCACAGAGCATGGTGCTACAAAGCTTGTGTAGGGAGTAGGTCATGGTGGTTGATGGATCACAAAAACAAAGGACGTTCACCCAATCCATCTGATGACCAAAGATAACAAACCATGTGTAATAAGCAGGTTTGTCTGTGGAGTCCTCCCTTCAGTGGTTTGTTCAGGCCTAGCAGTGAAGATCCCAACCCATAATCCCCCTGCAGACACACCTGCACAGGAGAGTATAAAGACCCTGGACTGAACTGAGTCCAACATCAAACTTCAAGGAGTCTCTCCACAGAAGCTCCACAGCAACCAGACAGACCCTGAAGATGACTCCCTCTGCCAGCCTGCTGCTGCTGCTCCTGCTCGGCCTCTCTCAGGCACTTCCTCTCCAGGAGGAAGGACATGAAGAAGAAGACCCAGACAATGTTGACATCTCCACCAGAATTCTGGCGGCCAACAACGGCACAGATGAGATCCTGTTGGAAGGAGACTTGTTGGTTCCCAGAACCAGAAACGCCATGAAGTGCTGGTACCAGAGCTGCATGTGGAAGAAAGCCTCCAACGGCTTGGTGATTGTCCCCTTCCTCATAAACAATCAGTTCACTGCTTATGAGAAGCAGAAGATCGAATATGCCTTGAAGGGCTTCCACAGCAGTACCTGCATCCGCTTCGTCTACCGTACAAACCAGTACGACTTTATCAGCATTGAGAGCAGAACCGGATGTTTCTCTGCTCTGGGCAAAACAGGAGGCAAACAGGTGGTCTCTCTCAACAGGCAGGGCTGCCTCTACCATGGCATCATCCAGCACGAGCTCAACCACGCTCTTAGCTTCCTGCACGAACAGACCAGGAGCGACCGTGACTACCATGTCAGGATCCACTGGGAAAACATCAACAAGCAGATGGCCTCCAACTTCTACAAGCAGGACACCAACAACCTGAACACTCCCTACGACTACACCTCTGTCATGCACTATGGAAGAACAGCCTTCACCATCGCAAACGGGAGGGACACCATTACCCCCATCCCCAACCCCAACGTCCAGATCGGCCAGAGGAAGGGCTTGTCCTATTGGGACATTGTGAGGATCAACAGGCTGTATGGATGCCAGTAACAATGCTGATGCTAAACACAGAAAATTCCCACTTTTTCTCTTTCTTTTTTTTCTGTAATTACTCAAAAGGTAATGCTAATACTTTGGAATCAACGCTAAAAATTTCAGTTCCTCTCACTAGATTATTTCAAATGTTTTGATAACTGAGAATATATCACTCCCCATATTCCCTGACTGTCTGTAATAAAAGATAATACAAAAAGAACGTTTAATGTCTAGTGTTTTTATTTATTGTTTTTCTGCAACAACAAAAAAACAAATGCATGTATTAGCATAAACATGTCATCATTGAGATATGGGAATGATTGCTCTGGGATTTCTGTAGGAATCCCCTGTACTTTGTTTACAAAAGAAAAAAAAAGGCAATTGTCTCAACAATGACAAATATAGTCCAGACCAGAAAATGTTTTCAGGTGAAAATAATTGTATTCAAAGTAAAACAATTCTTAAAATGGAAATAGAAATCAGATTCCATTTGAGATTTATTGGCATAGACATGTTAACATCCTAAATGTATTCTGGGACTTGATACTACCTATGCCTGTATACAGTATATTCTTAACTGATCCAGCTCTGAGACATAATAAACCTATAAATGATTCTCAACAAAAGTAGTAGCGAGGAGATCTGTAGCAAAAAGCTGTGTTTTAAACTATACAACACACACAAGTTATTACAACATCTCTAAAGAATGAAAACAAGTCATCAGCCTAGTTGTTTGTTAAAATGTCAGATAAATGGAGGAACAGGACCCTTTGAGTATGTAGTATATCTGGCTATGTTAATAAGGCCTTCCAAAAAACTCTGCTTTTGATAATAATTAATCTAGATATTTTATCATGTTTGATAGTTGAAATAATTACTGATTATAAATTGATTATTTAACTGGAGTAAAACAAAGCTACTGGTACTGTATCTGTAATTATGACGAAAATAAAGTTGGTTTGAAGGATCTATTAAAGGCCCTGAACACCCACACAGGTGTTTTCAGTCTTTCTGGCTGATAACACCTCTGCTTGGGTTGAAGGTGGGCGGGGCCTTAATGAGAAATATTTGGATTACTCCAATATTTTGGCTTTAAGACCTAAATATCTTCCAAACTAAAGACATTCTTATCAGCCTCAGCTGGAACAAATATCAACAGGAAATTTCAATAAGACATATACTGTATTCACATATAACTCTGTTAAAAATAAGGTTGGTTGGACAAAGAAACTCTAACAAGAGATGTTATTGTTGAAGACTAGATAAAGAGTTCTCTTCTCATTCCCAGGGAATTGAATGCCATCATTTTTCCAAGACCCTTGCCGTTTAATACTGACCCACAAGGCACCCATGAAGTTGTAATCCGTTAGAATTGAAATATGTTGTTTCTAGTGGCTGCTTTGGCGGTAAGATGTACCTGTAGGCGAGCATCTAGGAACTATTCTCCCAGAGTTCCTTTGGAAACTGAACAGCGTCGACTGTCAGTGTTGGGAAAGTTCATTTCTACATGAACTAGTTCAAAGTTCAGTTCACAAATTTTAAAATGCACTAGTTCAGTTCATAGTTCATTATTCAAAATTACGAACTAAGTTCACAGTTCCAAAAATGAACTAGTTCATAGTTCTTTTTTCAATATGTTGCTGCAAGATATTATTTTTCAAAATTATTGCAACAGTTTATATAGAACCACATCAGCATATATTTTTAACTGTTTAAACACTAAAGCTATGAGTCAGATTTCATCTTCATATCCAATTTTGAATCCTTATCCAACCAGAGTTTACCTTAGAATTGAGGGACAGCATTTCCACATTGTTGCTTTAACACTTTACTGCTGTTCATTCAGTCCACACACGAGCAGCTGCAGCTTTCACACCTACACTATATTCTCAAAACCATGAGGAAAAACTTGACGCCTGAATGGTCTTTTTTTAATGAGGAATTATAAAAAGAAAAAAAAGGACAGTAATCCTTAAGGTGTAAATGTTTTTTTAATTCTAATAATTTTCCATTTCAGTTCATACTAAAAAGAAATACTGGAATCTTGGCAAAATATAGCAGGTTCAACAAACAAGTTACATTAATAGTAAACCGAGAACCAGGCTGAGGTAGGAAATTAAGGTTAAACTTGAAATTAAGTTTATGAAAGCCAGGCTTTCCTCTTTGCTCAAAGGCTGCAGGTCTCTGAAAATATACTGCACCACCACGTTGTCCAGCTGTGGTTGGGAGATGACTATGGAGCTGCTTCTCTACACAGGTAATGGGATTTGGGTCGATGTTCTGTTTTTATTGTATTTCAATTTTTTATTTGCTTGCACATACCTTGAAATGCCGGGTTCTTCCGTTCAATGTGCCGTTTCAGGTTTGCTGTTGATGTAACTAAAGTGCAGAATTTTTTTTTGAAAGCCGACGGGCAAAGTTTGCACAGAAACATATGAGTGTTCCATTCCTCACCAACCTTGATGAAAAATATTTTCAAATTCTCTTGTTTTTACTTATTGTGCTGTAAAGCTCATGGATTTGTATGTGCATTAAATGATTCCATGAAGGAGGCTAAACCTTGGATTCAGTTGGTGAATAAGTTGTTGTTAGTCAGGTCTCTCCACAGTGTAAACAGGGATCTGGTCCAGGCTAATGTTTCAGCTACAACCTCTTTCATTTTCTGTGTTTCTGGTGACCTGGCTCCTTATTATCGTTGATGGTTAAATAGAGTTGGTATGGCAGCGGCAACTGTATGTGTCTCATCGTTGGTTGACTTTTCAAACATGTCATTGTGCCATCCTGTTAAATTAACGTCTCTTAACGTTAGAGGGGCAGGACTGATGATTTTAGCTGCTTAGCTCCCTCATAAACGTTACTGTATATTATGCGACGCTAGCCGCCAGCTTTACATCCTTATCCTTTTTCCTGTTCATTTGCCTCATATGATAAACACTTCCAAACAGCACTTTTGCTTTCTTAATTTTCTACTGAAACTGGTAGCGAAGGTCCTCCTGCAGTGGTGCTAACCGTGTTCAGTCAGCTCAGTGTTGTTAAAAGAGATTTTCAGATCTTATTTATCCTTCATTTTTTAAAGCCCCTGAACACCAACACAGGTGTTTTCAGTTAACTAGTTGATTAGACCTCTTGTAAGGACTGTCTGGGTGTGTCTACTGTGATTGATTGACTGATATATTCCAGAGTCTCCTGTTAGCTTTGTTTCACCTGTTAAGGCGGGACAAAGAACGCCTTTATCATTCTTAGTGGTAGATGGATATTTATGAACTCATCAATACCCATCAAATTCGCATTAAAGCCCCGCCCACCTTCAACCCAAGCAGAGGTCTAATAAGCCAGAATAACTGAAAACACCTGTGTGGGTGTTCAGGGCCTTTAATAGATCCTTCAAACCAACTTTATTTTCATCACAATTACAGATACAGTAACAGTAGCTTTGTTTTACTCCAGTTAAATAATCAATTTATAATCAGTAATTATTTCAACTATCAAACATGATAAAATATCTAGATTAATTATTATCAAAAGCAGAGTTTTTTGGAAGGCCTTATTAACATAGCCAGATATACTACATAATCAGAGGGTCCTGTTCCTCCATTTATCTGACATTTTAACAAACAACTAGGCTGATGACTTGTTTTCATTCATTCTAGAGATGTTGTAATAACTTGTGTGTGTTGTGTAGTTTAAAACACAGCTTTTTGCTACAGATCTCCTGTGAGTTAAACTACAGTTTAATATTTTTGTTGAGAATCATTTATAGGTTTATCATGTCTTAGAAATGGATCAGTTAAGAATATACTGTATACAGGCATAGGTAATATCAAGTCCCAGAATACATTTAGGATGTTAACATGTCTATGCCAATGCATCTCAAATGGAATCTGATTATTATTTCCAATTTTAAGCATTGTTTTACTTTTGAATACAATTATTTTCCCCTGAAAACATGTTCTGGTCTGGACTATATTTGTCATTGTTGAGACAATTGCCTTTTTTTTTCTTTTGTAAACAAAGTACAGGGGATTCCTATAGAAATCATCGAGCAATCATTCCCATTGCTCAGTGATGACATGTATATGCTAATATCTGCATTTTTGTTGTTTTTTCCCCCAGAAAAACAATAAATAAAAACACTAGACATTCAATGTTCAATTTGTATTGTCTTTTATTACAGACAATTTGGAAATATGGACATATATGAACATTTGAAAAAATCTAGTGAGAGAAACTGAAATGTTTAGCGTTGATTCCAAAGTATTAGCATTAGCTTTTGATCAATTACAAAAAAAAGAAAGATAAAAAGTGGGAATTTTCTGTGTTTAGCATCAGCATTGTTACTGGCATCCATACAGCCTGTTGATCCTCACAATGTCCCAATAGGACAAGCCCTTCCTCTGGCAGATCTGGACGTTGGGGTTGGGGATGGGGGTGATGGTGTCCCTCCCATATGCGATGGTGAAGGCTGTTCTTCCATAGTGCATGACGGAGGTGTAGTCGTAGGGAGTGTTCAGGTTGTTGGTGTCCTGCTTGTAGAAGTTGGAGGCCATCTGCTTGTTGATGTTTTCCCAGTGGATCCTGACATGGTAGTCACGGTCGCTCCTGGTCTGTTCGTGCAGGAAGCTCAGAGCGTGGTTGAGCTCGTGCTGGATGATGCCGTGGTAGAGGCAGCCCTGCCTGTTGAGAGAGACCACCTGTTTGCCTCCTGTTTTGCCCAGAGCAGAGAAACATCCGGTTCTGCTCTCTATGCTGATAAAGTCGTACTGGTTTGTACGGTAGATGAAGCGGATGCAGGTACGGCTGTGGAAGCCCTGCAAGGCGTACTCGATCTTCTGCTTCTCCATAGCAGTGAACTGATTGTTTATGAGGAAGGGAACAATCACCAAGCCGTTGGAGGCTTTCTTCCACATGCAGCTCTGGTACCAGCACTTCATGGCGTTTCTGGTTCTGGGAACCAGCAAGTCTCCTTCCAACAGGATCTCATCGCTGCCGTTGTTGGCGGTCAGAATTCTGGTGGAGACGTCGACGGTGTCTGGGACTTCTTCTTCATCTCCTTCCTCCAGGAGAGGAAGTGCCAGAGAGAGGCCGAGCAGGAGCAGCAGCAGGCAGGCTGGCAGAGGGAGTCATCTTCAGGGTCTGTCTGGAGGCTGTGGAGCTTCTGTGGATAGAGTCCCTGAAGTTTGATGTTGGATTCAGTTCAGTCCAGGGTCTTTATACTCTCCTGTGCAGGTGTTTCTGCAGGGGAATTATGGACACCATGCTATACGAAGTTAAACTGAGAGAAGGTTCACAGTATCGTTCATCAGGACGAATAGAGTAAGTTCAGAATGCAGTAAGTTCAGTTCATGTTCGCCCCAAAATATGAAGTAGTTCATGAACAATCGTTCAATGAACGTGTTCAAGCACAACACTGTAGACTGTATGACGTCCTTAGATTGGCAGCTCTCAACTCCTTAATGTGTTGTGAATCCTTCATATGCTCCATATGTCTGTTGATCGACCATTGTAAGTCAGCAGTAATGAGATGATCCTGACTCGGTCAGACACATTTGTGCGAGCCTGACTTGGATGTCAGACTGGAACGTTCCCTTTAATTGCACTTTTTCTTGTCGAAAGATGCAAGTTCCTGATTTCAGAGAACAATGGAATGCAGCATAATCAACAGTGACAATCTCCACCTGGGCAGACCAACCGTTGCTGACTGCTTTAAAAAGCATCACTAACCTTGTGCCACATTTTAATATAGCAAAGGAATGATATTTCTTGGCAAAGAGCCAAGTAAAAGTGCTTTCATTAGTTGGTCATATGATCAACCACCATTGTTTTGAATCACTCTTTGACAGATAGTAATTTAAAAGACAATTATCATGATGAAAATCTTGCGGATTATATCTCTAACTACATGAAAATTTTAGGGATTATAACTTTAAACCTCTTTTTAAGGAGTACCAAGCTTTCAACTGTAAACCCATCCACGGCATTATTATACTCACAGAGCATGTTCTCCAGAATTAGGTGCTACAAAGCTTGTGTAGGGAGGAGGTCAGGGTGGTTTATGGGTCACAAAAACAAAGGCTTCACCCAGGAGATCTCAGTTCATGGCCCGTTATTAGTCCCTGCCTCATGTTATAAACACACTTATTGTAACCCCACCCGTGATCTCCTCCTAACCCTAACCAAGTGATTTTGTTGTCTAAACCTTAACACATAGCTTTATTTAAATTTACAACATTACCCATGTGTTACACATGTGTAAAACAGCAACTATAGTGAGGCATAAAAGTTGGACATTAAGGCCTAGTCAGTACATTAACAACTGACGCCAAGGGGTCCTTACAAACAGCCAATTATGACAAGTGCTAGGAACAATTTCAATAAAGTGATTAGCCTAAAATCCAACCTAGTAAACCACCTAAAGCTGAATCAATCCATCTGATGACCAAAGAATACAAACCATGTTTAAAAAGCAGGTTTGTCTGTGGAGTCCTCCCTTCAGTGGTTTGTTCAGGCCTAGCAGTGTAGATCCCAACCCATAATCCCCCTGCAGACACACCTGCACAGGAGAGTATAAAGACCCTGGACTGAACTCAGTCCAACATCAAACTTCAAGGAGTCTCTCCACAGAAGCTCCACAGCCTCCAGACAGACCCTGAAGATGACTCCCTCTGCCAGTCTGCTGCTGCTGCTCCTGCTCGGCCTCTCTCAGGCACTTCCTCTCCAGGAGGAAGGACATGAAGAAGAAGACCCAGACAATGTTGACATCTCCACCAGAATTCTGACCGCCAACAACGGCACAGATGAGATTCTGTTGGAAGGAGACTTGCTGGCTCCCAGAACCAGAAACGCCATGAAGTGCTGGTACCAGAGCTGCATGTGGAAGAAAGCGTCCAACGGCTTGGTGATTGTCCCCTTCCTCATAAATAATCAGTTCACTGCTAATGAGAAGCAGCAGATCGAATATGCCTTGAAGGGCTTCCACAGCCGTACCTGCATCCGCTTCGTCTACCGTACAAACCAGTACGACTTTATCAGCATTGAGAGCAGAACCGGATGTTTCTCATCTCTGGGCAAAACAGGAGGCAAACAGGTGGTCTCTCTCAACAGGCAGGGCTGCCTCTACCACGGCATCATCCAGCACGAGCTCAACCACGCTCTGAGCTTCCTGCACGAACAGACCAGGAGCGACCGTGACTACCATGTCAAGATCCACTGGGAAAACATCAACAAGCAGATGGCCTCCAACTTCTACAAGCAGGACACCAACAACCTGAACACTCCCTACGACTACACCTCTGTCATGCACTATGGAAGAACAGCCTTCACCATCGCATACGGGAGGGACACCATCACCCCCATCCCCGACCCCAACGTCCAGATCGGCCAGAGGAAGGGCTTGTCCTATTGGGACATTGTGAGGATCAACAGGCTGTATGGATGCCAGTAACAATGCTGATGCTAAACGCAGCAAATTCCCACTTTTTCCCTATCTTATTTCTGTAATTACTCAAAAGGTAATGCTAATACTTTGGAATCAACGCTTAACATTTCAGTTCCTCTCACTAGATTATTTCAAATGTTCTGACAACTGAGAATATATCACTCCCCATATTCCCTGACTGTCTGTAATAAAAGATAAAACAAAAAGAACGTTTAATGTCTAGTGTTTTTATTTATTGTTTTTCTGCAACAACAAAAAAAACAAATGTACGTATTAGCATAAACATGTTATCTTTACTGCTGTTCAGTCCACACACGAGCAGCTGCAGCTTTCACATCTACAGTATATTCTCAAAACCATGAGGAAAAATTTGATGCCTGAATGGTCTTTTTTTCATGAGGAATTTTAAAAAGGAAAAACAGGACAGTAATCCTTAAGGTTTAATTCTAATCATTTTCCATTTCAGTTCATACTAAAAAGGAATACTGGAATCTTAAAAATATACTAGGTTCAACAAACAAGTTACATCAATAGCAAACCAGGAACCAGGCTGAGGTATGAAATTAAGGTTAAACTTGAAATTAAGTTCATGAAAGCCAGGCTTTCCATTTTGCTCTAAGGCTGCAGGTCTCCGACAATATACTGCACCATCAGGTTGTCCAGCTGTGGTTGTCCAGCTGTGGTTGTCCAGCATGTGGCTGTGCGACACTGGCGGCTGGTTTTGCCAGATTCAGGCTTACCTGTTATAAGTAGCTGATTCTGAAGAAAAGATGAAGGCTTTCTAGTGCGTTTTCAGTCAATGAAATGTACACACGGCAGTACATATTTCACCACTTTTCTTTGGTGACATTTTAGGGGGAAGCTGAGCTTTCCTTGCAGTCTTAGAGCAATCACCACTGCAACTTGTCCCATATCTGTTCAACATCTGTTTTGCTAGCTGGCGGGTTAGCTTGCCACTTTTGCTCGGCCAAGTACTCTACTTGTTTCTCCACGTCGTCCATTCTTGTGATTAGGGCTGAGAGTTTAGTCTCCACTGACGCGGTGGTATGACCCCCAGATCTTCAGAAATCTTTTTTAGTGCTGAGTAAATGTTACTGATATCTTGAGCTATGTCATTAGCTTGTTGCTGCTCGGGTTTGTCAGCTCCTTCTTGGCCTGGCATCATGGCGTTGGCCCTGTGCAACCTTAAGAGTCATTTAGTATCTCCACAGGCCACAGACTTAGAAAGTTTCAACATCTCTACACCCAATTTAATTAATTAACAATATGCTGGGTGGTAATATTTCTGGCGTATATGTTTAAGATTATAAAGGCAGCGGTGCAGTGCTGAGCACCCTACTCCGTGGCTTCTTCTTGCATTGTGTCACGTGACCCCCAACTTTTTTTTCAATTTGGCTGTAATTTAAAATCAGTCGTTCTTTTAATTTCAGTTTATGTTACTATTTCAATTGAATGATCTGTAATAAAGTCAGTGCAAAATAGCTCTTCTTATTTTCATATGTTTGTATGTCCATACACACACATTTGTACAAACATGCTAACCCAGTCTAGGACTCATCCACCCCAGGAAAAATAAAATGGCTGCTGTGACAGAATATAATGGTGTAAACTACTGAATAAGTTACAGGAACACTAGCAGTCTGTCAGAGAGACATCTGAGGAGCCGTTCCTTTTTTTAGCTTCACAATGAAACAGCTGTTCAGATCCTATAGCCCAGTGGGGGTGTGATGTGTGTGGGTGGGCGTTAGTTGGGGCCTTCTTCTGCTGTAACGCGAGTCACATTAGATATCAGCCTCATGGTAGAATGCAGTCTAATGTTTCTAATAGTAGTTGCTTTCTTTGGGTTTTCTTTGGTTCATGCACCCTGGGTGAATTGTAGGGTTGCAACATTTTTTTACCCAGTACTCCAGTGAGAGGCAGTCATTGAGAGTTCATCCCATCTGTTTTCATCTTCCCATGGTATCTCTCACCTGCCTGTCTGCCAACTATCTCTGCCATGAAGTTAGGAGGGGCTCCACATAGACCCTCCTCCACAACACAGCAGACAGGCAGAAAGCTGTCTCTTAAACTCTGCTCTGTTAGGCTGAGAAAAGATCTGTTCACTGTACAGTTATTTGTGGCACTAGTAGTAACTGCCATATCAATTTAGCGTATGCAACAGCAAAATACATACACTGAAAAGGTCTTGTTTTTAAACCAAAAACAGCAAAGAAGACAGAAAACTGTTATTAATGTGCGGATTGTATACCAAATAACAATATGGAGCCAAAGATTAATCTCATTTTTATGGCCCTGTCATTGATATTGCAGTCCCTCCAGATCTGCTCAGGTAAATTTGTAAATACAGATGCCTATATTTGTATTTACATTTTATAGACTGTTCTGCTGTGCCCTCTAGAGGTTACCGAAGTCAACGTCACCAAGAATTCAATGAATCCATCCATTAGCTGTACCTGAGCCAATCTCATCTGACACTGGGCGAGGGGCAGGTATACTCTGGTCAGATCACCAGCCAGTCAAAGGGCTAACAGTCTAATCAGTTCAATTAAATTGATCGCCTGGATTGGAAATGGTGATCAATCAGTGATTCAGTGCTACCCCCTTTTCTTTCCCTCATTTCCTATCAAACCTCCAGCTACACTGTCCAAATAAAGGCACAAAAAGGCTAAAAAAAAGATATTAAAAAAAACAGGTCACTGTGACATCCATGAATTGTACACACACTCACACACACACGCACACACACACACACACACACACACACATACACACACACACACACACACACACACACACACACACACACACACACACACACACACACACACACACACAAACACACACACACACACACACAGAAAATGATGATGTGATGATATTTTGTATCAAAAAGGTCAAGGGTCAACTTTAGGCAAGGCAAGGCAGCTTTATTTGTATCGCACTTTTCATACACAAGGCAGACTCAAAGTGCTTCACAGCACAACATGTCATGAATTCAAATGCATTACAGAAAGACAAAAAGAATAAAAACATAGACAATAATAAAAACAGTGTGGCCGTTGAAAGTGCAAAGATTTAGCAGAAAGCTAAGGTGAACATAAAAGTTTTCAGTCTAGTTTTAAAAGTGGTCAGAGTCGGTGAAAGTCTCACATCTTCAGGAAGTTTATTCCAGCTGTTTGTTGCATAATGACTGAAAGACGATTTCCCTTGATTTGAGTTTACTCTGCAAACCACTAACAGATTGGCCTCAGAGGAGAGCCTACTCACACTGAGCAACGAATACCCATGCATGGTCACACATTAAATGTTGCAGGACAAGGGCTTTTTTTCTTCTTAAATACGATACCAGTACCCTTAAAGTGATACCAATAATATACAGAGTACTTCATTTGATACTTTTTTCTTCTAATTCATTCAATACCCATCATTTGAATACACCGTGCTTTAATTCACCATACCACACACATTTTGGCTGACGGTGCACAGGGGTTCTGTACCTGAACGTGTCCCCTACACGATCCTGGAAGTAAATGCAGTTGTCTGTATCAACCCTCATTAGGTCTCCACTGTTGAAGTAAAGATCTCCTTTCTTGAGAACATTACGAAGTCTTTTTCTCTCTGTTTGTTCTTCATTCTGAGCGTAGCCGACGAACGGGGCAATGTCTGTGATCTTCGACACCAACAGTCCTGTCTCACCTGAGAGAAAATGACATCTATCAATGCACTTCTTGCCCCATCATCAGCAAATATTTCCTGTCTAAAAGATTCAGGTGTAATACTAAACGGCATGGTGCAAACAAGAGGGATAGAAATCTTTATCAAGTTTAAGCAGGCGTTTCACACCTTTGGGTGACTTCAGGCAGAGGCCGTTAGCGTCTCGAATCGGTTCATCCTGCTCTGTGTCGTACTTAATCAGAGTGAAGGGAAACAGCGTCTACAGGAATAAATAAAGACATCAGTGTTGCATCAGGTCCCCAATACATCCTTATACCAACAGCAGAATAAAACATGTAATTCACACATTATTAATTGACGTACTGTAGTGCTACCACCAGTCTATGTAAAGTCACATGAAGTGATGCAGCGCTGGAAGCTTTAATTTTGAAGAAGCAGGAGAAGTGCAAAAAAAGTGGCATTTATAAACAAAAGGTTTACTGAGACAAAGTGAGGACAAAAAATGAAGCCCAGAATTTAAGTGAAACTAAACGGAGACAAAAGTGAAATCTGCGACCTCACAGTATGCTGCCACGCCTTTTATTTCCCTCTTACTCCAGTGATTTAGCTTCTAGGCCTCACCTGACTGAACCTACCACCTGCCCAGGTGAGTATAGGGTGAGCTAAAGTGAGCTAGCAACCTACACGCACAGAATCATGAAGATGCCATCAATGCAATATTAGTTACTGCTGACATTACAATTCATCCATGAGCACCTCAAATACTAGAATTTACTGCAGAACTATTTTGCCTCTGTTCCTGCATCTTAAAGTGTAATTCCGGCGCAAAATCATCCCATGGTCTTTTTCGACACTTACATACATCAAATAAGCCATCGAGACAGTTTTTTTTCCTGTAACAACTATTAACAGTCGCTAACAGCCGGACGTGGCTAACATTGATTTAGCTCTGGGCAGTGAGGTGAAGGCACTAAAACAGCTTTTTTAACCACTAATACTGCTCAAAATAACACCAAACCTCTGCAGTAGCATGAGAAGCGTCCCGACACATAAAACGAAGCACCAATGAGCTCCTTCCTTTTGGATTGCATTTGGTAATCAACTTGATATCACACTAACGGCATTGTAAGTATTTGCTGTAGGAAACAAATAGTGGAAATCAGAGCCAAAGTGTTATTTGAGGTAATTTGGGCTACCCGTGAGTTTAAACTTTAGTAAACCCATCAGATTGTTGTCATGTTTTGTAGTCTTATGATGCTATGAGTTACCTCTTTCTATGGCTCCACAAAGTCCCATCAGAAAGCCGGCACTGTGGTAAAGAGGCAGGTGCACGTAGATAATATCGTCTGAGCGTATGCCAGAAACAGACTGTAAAAAAGATGCCAACCATAGCCTCTCGTGGTTAACTATAGCTGCCTTGGGAAGACCTAAAAACATTTGGAGCAGACATAGAAGATTTTTACTGTCCTACTTCAGCAGCTCAAGGCCTGAAAAACCAAAATGCATATTAAAAGTGAGCGTCAGATGAGTCTGTCAGATTACCTGTGGTTCCTGAGGTGTAGATGTACAGAGCAGGACTCTTAAGGTGAACGTTGGCCCTCAGCTGAGGCGACAGAGGCTGGTCTGAGGCCTGCTGGATTTTATCAGAGAGGCTTTCAATGCCCTCCACATCGCAGTCCTCACTCAGGATAAAGACACGGACGCCCTGCTGTTTCAAGGTGGGCAACACCTCCTCTACTGCTCCCCGCAAGTCTGAGAGAGATAAAAAGACAGAAGGTTCATGGAGGTCAGTACAGTGACAATAACAATGGGGGAAAAATCAAAACAGGTGAGGAGAATCATGGGAATTAAGCCTATAAAAGCTGCTGTTGGTGTGTATATAGAATTGAGCTAATAATAAGAAAAGAATAATAACATACACCTTTGACAGGAAATATATTTTGAAAAATACAAAAAAAACTTTCTGTTTAAAAAGAGGGTAATTTCATGCCACAGTGTTTGACTAAAAGAGCATCCCCAACAAAGATGGTGTGTTGTTTCATCTGTGATGTGACTAAAGGAGAGGCTTTGAGATGAACCTGCCACATGGGGAATTATATCTTCTCTCTGACCGACAGAGAGGGACTGAGAGCAGGGGACAAACACACCAACAGACCACTGATGAGAAAAACCTCCAGTGACTCAACAACAGCGATCTTAAGGTGCCTCCCAGTGCATAGCAACGGCTGCTCAGGCACGTTCTCCGTTTGGGGGCGGGGCTTAAGGTCCCGCGCAGTGCATAGCAACGGTTGCTAAGGCACGAACTCAAATTGGGGGCGGGGCTTAGCGGTTCCATTCGAGGCTTTATGACGACATAAAGCAAGGGTTTCTAAGTTGCCTTTGGTTGATCTATAATACACACACACATTTCTGAGTTACCACACAGACCTACATGAGAACAAAGCTAAAACATTTGCAAAGGAAAGCCAAAAGACAATCCATCATAATACAGTGATGGATGGATCAAGAGATTCACAGACAGAGGAGATGCCAAAGATTGGAGTGGACCTTTTACGTCCACTGGTTGAATCTTTTTACGAAAGGATCACAGAGGAGCAGTGGGGATTGTTGAGAAAAGGCACAGCGGATGATGCCACAAAAATCCTGTTGGCAGAGCTGTTTCTGGACCTAACGAGGCTACTGTCAGAATTAATTTTGGCAAAAACAAGCAAGAAAGAAGTCATTTCTCAAGAGAAGGTTCTGTCCTGTCTGGGCAACACAGTCCCTTTGACCTTCGGAGATTTACAGGACGTAATAGACCCAGACCGCTGTGCCGGCTCAGACAGGTTGTCAAAAGCACTTTCTGATGCGATTGCTGAAAAAGTCAACTCGGTCAACAAGTACTCTTTGGATCATGATGACCATGTGACTGCCCCCAACAAACTGAATGTCTTGGTCAATGAAGCCTGCAATATGCTCAAATCATTCATTGGAAAGATGAATGTTCGATGCCCACCTCGACCACGTAGGCCGAGAACAAGAGAACAAGAACAGAGAACAAGTCAGGACAACACTGTGAAGGATCAGGAGGAGTGCAGGGGGGATCCCTGTGCAACAGGAACCTCTGAAGATGTCTTCAGAGGGTCGCGGGACAGCGTTGTGGATCCAACAACTCAAGCTATCCAGGATAAAATCCGGGAAGAGGTTGAAAAAATCTCAGAACCTCTTCTGGAAGACTTGACTGACTCGGAGTATAAACAGATGCAAACTGCCTTGTCCCCGGACATTGAAAACATCACAGATGCGATCGCACCATTGATAAAAAATAGTCTGGAAGAGGGGGATTCTGCAGGCATCAACCCAGAACACACAGAGAATCAGCTCTTGAATGGAGGGAAGACCGAGGCAAATAATTTTTGGGACAGACTGTACACCAAAATTTTCATTTGTCGCACTGCGCAAGATGCAAAGCCCAAATGCAACTCTGACATCGAAGCTGAGAGCAAGGATTCAATGAAGTCCTTAATCGATGGTGTTGATGCCATGCTTGGGACGGAGATGGGTACAAGACAACAAGATGGGAAATCCCTGACATCCACAGAACTCACCGAACTCCTCGTGGAAAACGCCACAAGGAAACCCAACATTGACTCGGGAGAAGTTCTGCGCGTTTCCCCGTCACCTAATGTCTTATTTGGTGATATACGGCGTAAGGCGTCACAATGTTTGGGATTGATTAAGTGGTGGCAGACCACTCAAGCTGAAGACCACAGTGAGGATGTGTTTAGAAAGGCTAGAGAGTCAGTGACACCAACAACCTCAGACAGGAAGTCAGTGACACCAACAACTTCAGACACAAAGTCAGTGACACCAACAGACTTATTCAGGGAGTCAGTGACACCAACAACCTCAGACAGGAAGTCAGCGACACCAACAACCTCAAATAGGAAGTCAGTGATACCATCAAAATTAGACAGGAGGTCAGCGACACCAACAGACATATTCAGGAAGTCAACGACACCAACAGACTTATTGAGGAGGTCAGCGACACCAACAGACTTATTGAGGAGGTCAGCGACACCAACAACCTCAGACATGAAGTCAGT
The DNA here is from genome assembly GCF_963691815.1 of Echiichthys vipera. Taxonomy (NCBI): domain Eukaryota; kingdom Metazoa; phylum Chordata; class Actinopteri; order Perciformes; family Trachinidae; genus Echiichthys; species Echiichthys vipera. The sequence goes on from NC_139826.1 coordinate 11,119,842, forward strand.
GACACCAACAACCTCAGACAGGAAGTCAGCGACACCAACAACCTCAAATTGGAAGTCAGTGATACCATCAAAATTAGACAGGAAGTCAGCGACACCAACAGACATATTCAGGCAGTCAACGACACCAACAGACTTATTGAGGAGGTCAGCGACACCAACAACCTCAGACAGGAAGTCAGCGACACCAACAACCTCAGATAGGAAGTCAGAGACACCCTCAAAATTAGACAGGAAGTCAGCGACACCAACAGACTTATACAGGAAGTCAGCAACACCAACAACCTCAGACATGAAGTCAGCGACACCAACAACCTCAAATTGGAAGTCAGTGATACCATCAAAATTAGACAGGAAGTCAGCGACACCAACAGACATATTGAGGAGGTCAGCGACACCAACAACCTCAGACAGGAAGTCAGCGACACCCTCAAAATTAGACAGGAAGTCAGTGACACCAACAGACTTATACAGGAAGTCAGCAACACCAACAACCTCAGACATGAAGTCAGTGACACCAACAACCTCAGACAGGAAGTCAGCGACACCAACAACCTCAACTTGGAAGTCAGTGATACCATCAAAATTAGACAGGAGGTCAGCGACACCAACAGACATATTCAGGAAGTCAACGACACCAACAGACTTATTGAGGAGGTCAGCGACACCAACAACCTCAGACAGGAAGTCAGCGACACCAACAACCTCAGATAGGAAGTCAGTGACACCCTCAAAATTAGACAGGAAGTCAGCGACACCAACAGACTTATACAGGAAGTCAGCAACACCAACAACCTCAGACATGAAGTCAGTGACACCAACAACCTCAGACAGGAAGTCAGCTACACCAACAACCTCAGACATGAAGTCAGTGACACCAACAACCTCAGACAGGAAGTCAGCGACACCAACAACCTCAGATAGGAAGTCAGTGATACTATCAAAATTAGACAGGAAGTCAGCGACACCAACAACCTCATACAGGAAGTCAGTGACACCAACAGCCTCAGACAGGAAGTCAGCGACACCAACAACCTCAGACAGGAAGTCAGCGACACCAACAACATCAGACACTCACAGTCTGACGGCAAAAACTAGTTCAGTTGCACGCAAGAAAATGTCTGTCATGATACTTGAGGATAAGCTGCTTTCAAGGCTAGTCAACAAATCAAAGGTGAGCCACAACGTGAGAATCGAGGAGACCGCCATAAAGCGCCTGTTTGACAACATATGGGCTGAAATCAAAGGAGAAGATTTTGAAATCACCCCGGACACCTTCAAAACCCTGGACAAGTCTATTTTCAAGAAACTGTGCAAAGAGTGGGGATGTGCAGAAGCTGTGCTGGTTAGAATTATGCTAGAGGAACCAGCAGTTGAAGACTACATTGTCTCCTCTTTCAAAGACCACCTGATGAGCCCACCAAAGGGCAGCGGCATTGGCAGGTTCTTCTCATCTGCGGAACGAAGCATGTCCAAGGCCGCCACCTGCACCCGCCGGCTGTGGAACATGTGTTTCCCCTGAATTGGGGAACTCAGAGACCAGTGATTGGTCTCTTTAAGAGAGGGACCAGTGAGTGGTTTCTTTAGGACAGAGACCAGTTAGTGGTTTCTTTAGGACAGAGACCAGTGATTGGCCTCTTTAAGAGAGGGGCCAGTGAGTGGTTTCTTTAGGACAGAGACCAGTTAGTGGTTTCTTTAGGACAGAGACCAGTTAGTGGACTCTTTAGAATAGGCAAGTAAAAAAGGAGTAATCCAATAAAAGTGCCGATTATTAATTCATTTGTTTTCAGAGCTGTAAATATTCAACTGGGGTTGAGTTCTGCTGATCCAGTTTTACTCAGGTCAAAGGGTTAATGTAGTGAATTCAAAGAAATATACTGTTGCCACCATATTCCATCATGGGAAAACCACCTTTCTAGCGTTAAAGTATTTCTAAAGTCCTATTTGGACGGGATTAGCACGTGTGGTAAAATAGTCTTACCTCAGGACGCCTGTGATATAATAGTGGTTTGTCCACCAGAGAGAACTGATACGTTGATTGTTTTTAGTTTGTATCTTGGTCACAGTAGCTGTTCTTTTTTTTTTTTTTAAATGTAAGGGTTTCATATCAAGATTCTTTGTTCATGTTATGAATAAATGTTTAGAGAAATGTCTTTAATGTCCGACCTAAATATCAATATCAGCCTGAATAATCCAGTATTGATCAGGCTATAATGCAAGGCAAGGCAGGTTTGTATAGCACCTTTCAACAACAAGGTAATGCAAAGTGCTATAGAATAAACATTAAACGCATTGGAAAGAAACACATACTAGATAAAATACTTTAAAATTAAAATTAAACCAAGAATATCAAAGTAATAGAAGTTACACTCCAGAATAAGCAATTAATAAAATGTTTGGTTTACTGAAAGGCAGCGGCAAACACAAAAGTCTTCAGTCTTGATTTAAACAGCTGACAGTTGTAGCAGACATGCAGTTTTCTTGAAGTTTGTTCCAGACATGTGGTGCATGAAAAACTGAACAAAGAATGCAAAGAACATATTCGCAGCAGGATACAAACCAAATCACTGATAAAATCCATTAAAGAGCAATATTTCGTTAATGCATTAGACTCCTGGAAGCTGGCATCTGACATTTTATATACAACTTTATGTGACAATATTAATGACTTAGAGGTGTTGAAAACCATTGCCATCTAGGCACTTTCCCATCCTATTGACGTCAGACGAATAAATAATGGAAAAAAACATTTTATTTAACCAGAAAAAGTCCCATTGAGTTACAGTTACCATTCTCTCAGGGAGTCCTGGCCAAGACAGGTGGCAAAAAAAGTTTAAAAATACACAAAAGACAGGACAAAGGGCACACACTACACACACTTGGACGCAATACATTACACTTAATATGACAAATAACAAGCTAATCCAAAAATTACAGCTGAAAGGGCATCAAGTTAAAAGCAGTTACACTGTTCAGTCAGAGTTGATTTTAAAGGTTTTTATAAGTGTTGAAAAGTGGGAGTGATTTTTGATTCATGGTGGTTTGGAGTTCATTCCAGACATTTGGTGCAAATGAGGAAAAGGCTGTTGCACCAAGTTTTGTTCTCATGAGAACACGAATACAGGATAAACATACTGTAGAAACAGTCTTACCAGGACCAGCGACCAGGACCTTGGCTTCACAGCAGGAGAAGCAGTGCAGCAGAGACTGGGATCTGATGTTGTAGTTCAGTAAAGAAGCGTTGCATCCCAGCTTGGTCAATGCGAGCCAGGTCCACACAAAGTGAGGCTCGTTGCCCAGGAAGAGGGCCACCGTGTCCCCCTCCTTCAGGTGGACCAGCGTGGACAGAGCTCTGGCCACTTTGTTGCTCTCTTTGTCGGCTTGGCTGTAAGTGTAGGAGCTCTCATCGAAAAGTATGAACTTATTATGCGGCTGCTTCGCCACTTCGTCCAGAAAACAATCCAAAATGCTGTAAAAGGGTTTCTTCTGGGAGAATTTCCTTATGCGTAAAGCAATTTTAATTACAGCAAATGTGTAACTTAAATCATAGATAAAATAAGGGTTTTTCAAGTAAAGCAATAACGGTACAATTGCCACACCTGCGAGAGCGCTGTATAGAATATATGCAATCATTATAAATGTGAAGACAAGTGTCAGTTCTGCTGCCAAAACACTCCTGAAATGTTCAGCTTCCAGGCACACAACAGTTACTCAGTGTTGCTTACGCCTCTTGAACTTTGTCCGCCCTTTTCCTCTGGTGAAACATGAGCTTTCTATGATTACCTAACCCATTATTATGCTTGTGCTGATGCCTGGAAAGTCTTTGGAGTCTTAGTTCATCTTCACCTCTTTACAGAAAACCTACTGTCGATTATGACCCTCGGTCCGCCCCGTAGTTTGGGCAATCAGGAAACATCATAGATTATTATTATTTTTATGTCCACAATTTAAGTTATATACAATATGAAGAACCGAGCGAGTGACATCAATAGCACAAAATAAAAATACATAACTACATTACTAGTCAAAGATAAATAATAACACATGCATAGAAATAAAATACTAAAGTGGCCAGTTGGGAAATAAGGTGAGTTTATTTGTATAGCACCTTTCAACAACAAGGTTATTCAAAGTGCTTTACATAAAACATGAAAATGATTAGAAAGAAACACAAAATGACACATAGATATAAAATGACAAGAGATAAAATAATAAAAAATAAAATAAAAACAAGCAAGGAAGTAATTAAAAAGACAAGTAATAATAACAAAGGTAACATACAGTTTTTGCTTTAGCCGCCCATCAAAGTCTGCTCAAATTGCTGTGGGCAGGGCTTATCTTGTAACAAAAATGTCACAGTTTTGACTTAAAGTGAAGAGTGAAAGAGACACATTATCAGCACAATGTAGGCCTTCTTACATTTACTCAAGATCTGTTCAAGGTGAAGCTTTCAGCTGTAATATAATGCCAGATAACTTGAATAACCCCGACCCCGGGTAAGCGGATGAAGATGAGATGATGAGATGAGACCTACACAATAGTGCACCTTTCTGAGATCTGGGTGGATCTGAGGTTAGGTCTGCCGTGTCTGGTTTGTTTGTAAATTGATTTTCCTGTTCAGTTGTCGATCGATCCTGAAAGTATCGTACAAGCTGTTCATGCAGCATGACTTTGTCCCCCTGAAAGAAATGCTTTCCATCACAGTAAACATTAAACACTGTCTGGGATCAATTATTGTTAAGTTAGCCTTTTTTTTGAGGTGTGCATTTTTTTAGGTGACGAAAATACGTTTTGCAGTGTAGACCCATCTACAGCAGTATTTGTCTTAGCTTCAGTTTCAGGACTCTGGGGGCACAAAATCTTTCAAGAACGTATTGGTCTGTTGAATTACATTATGTCATTTTTGTGAACTGTTTGTGTACTGATGCTATGATTGTATTACAGCCGACTGTGCAACAAATTACCCCTCAGGGTTCAAAGAGACGACCTTAACTTACCTTTCACAACAGCTTACATGGCAACAAGATCATTTCTACTTCAATTTCAACTTTCAATTTTATTTACAGTGCCAAATCATAACAAAAGTTATCTCAGGACACTTTACAGAGTAGGTATAGACCACACTCTGATGATTTACATAGACCCAACAAATCCCCCCTTGAGTACACAGTGGCGTTAAAAACCTTCCCTATAACAGTCAGGAACGTCGGACAGACCCAGCTCTGTGGAGGATGCACATCTGTCTTGACCGTTTATTATATACACCCTTGTCCACATACTTCTATATACTTTTGGCCTGGTGCTATTTTTCATGGTTTGGGCCTTTTTCTTGCACCGGAGAGAAATCTTCAGCATTGATTGATATTTTAGACAATAGCATGCAGATTAATGCTCATGCCACAATAATGTGGGTGTAATTTCAGCTGTCCACATTCATTTTTGCAACATTTTTGTTGATGTAGTGTATATAGTAGTGTTGTACTGCATATCCCAGCTACACTGAGGACAGAGCATCAGGTCTCATGTGCATTTGTCTCCACCTTGTGGTGTTTCTGCGTCTGTCACACCTGAAACATGTCTTTGTATTGTTTTATAATTATAATGAATAAAAACAGAGATGAAAACTCCTGGTTTTACAATAAGAGTCACTTTAATTGTTAGCAAAGTAATCGATATTTACAGACATTGGCACATAAAACAACTTCACCTTCATCTGCTTGAAAGTCCCCGTCACCTCCACAGCGTTCTAGACGGAAGAAAAGTACAAGACACTCACTCTGCTTCGGATCACGTGCTGCAAACCAGTGGTGTATAAAGTATTTACATGCTACTTGAGTAAATGTTAAGATATCTAACCTGAAAATGACTAAAAGTAGAAGTTACCCATAAGAGAATTACTTGAGTAAAGTCTTAAAGTAGCTTACATCAAATCTACTTGAGTATTAAAAGTATATGTCAGGTATTAAAATGTACTTAATTATCAGAAGTTAAAGTAAAAGTACAAATAAACAAAACAGCCATAATTCAAATTCTATATTTCAAACTCTAATCTCAAACTAAATACTATAGTTTTTATTCCTCCCTCCTCCTCCCTCTCTCCTTATAGTCCCTCCCTCTCTCCTCAAGGTGGCACCAACACTGCATCAGCATCACAACTTTAACAACAAACTATTTTAAATACAGAACAATGGTTGTTTTTCAAATATTCATAATTTAAATGTAATCCACCGTTTCTTCCAAAACTTAAATGAAGTGCGTGTGAAATACACCTACCTGTATTCTTATAAAGCGAGGTCGGGCGTATGAATGCAGGTAGTTAACCACATGGTGATATATTCTACTCCCATCAAACCGGGAACCTTCCCTCACGGTGACAGCTGCCATTCCTATCCGCCCCTCATGCCCTTCATTACCAAACAGAATTGAAACAGACAAATCATTTGTTCACCGATTCATCACCAAATCAATGTCTCTCTTACTGAAAACACACTGAGGTTAAAATGTGCAGAGGAAATGACTTTACGTCACCTGGCACTTGGACTCCGTAAACGTTGGCTTCTTTAAGACAATCGCTGATCGTCAGGATGTCTGACACCTCATTAGTGGCCACATTCTCACCTTTCCACCTATGGGCTCAAACAACTTTGTATCAGTTCTCTTTATATCACTAAACCAGGTTAGTGATCTAGAAGGCTTATGTAGTGGGAGCATATCATTGATATACTTCGGCCCTAGACCATGTAGTGATTTATACGTGAGCAGGAGGATTTTGAAATCAATTCTCTGACGTACAGGAATTCAGTGTAATGATTTAAGAATTGGTGTAATGTGCTCACATTTTTTGATCTTTGGATGTCATTTATAACTTTAATAAGGGCCGTCTCGGTGCTATGAAAAGGTCGAAATCCTGACTGGAGGTTGTTGTGGCAGCCAGTAGAAGCCAAGAAGTGAGTTAGTTGTTGGAGTACAACTTTCTCAATTATTTTACTTATGAATGGTAGATTTGAAATTGGTCTGTAGTTGTTGATAATAGAGGCATCTAGGCTCCGCTTTTTTAGAAGAGGTTTAATGACTGCAGTTTTGAGGCCTTTGGGAAATTGCCCGATTGAATAGAGTTATTAACTATTTGCAATACGTCTGTTGATAGGCAGTCAAAAACATTCTTAAAGAAGTTGGTAGGTAAAGCATCAAGACAGCAGGTGGTTGGCTTTAGATCTGTCACTGTTTCCACTAGAGTTTTAGGGTCTATGGCATTAAAGCTTGCCATCATTGCTGTGTTATTTTGGCCTAAACGGGGTGGTGATCCAACTTTTTTGTTTGAGATATTGATGGCACGTCTGATGCCTTCAATTTTATCAGTATAAAAGAAGGCAAACTCATTGCATTTCTGTGTGGAATGGAGTTCGGCTGGTATTTGTGTTGGTATTTACTCTGACATCATAATTTTTCAGTCCGTCTATAAAAAATACACACTTGTCCATTTGTAAAAAAATAAATAATCAGGTATTCAACTGGTCAAATGCATTCAATTTAAAAAAAATGTTAATTTTTAATTGATAGTTCTTTGTGTATTGAATACTTTACAGTGTTGCTTGGGGCAGTAGTGGCTTTGGAAAGGGCAGCACATTACCAACACTCCCAACACTTACATAAAGGCTTCAACACGTCATAATAATCTCAATGCCTTTTCTCACAGAGGACATATTTACATGTTACAGTAGGAAAAGCACAGATGTAAATAATACAATGAATGACGGATGAATTCCATTCGGCTGCTTCAGTTTCCAGGTCCTGGTACGGTGGACTGGCGTATTGTTACACTATCATGACTGACTGAGTAGAGCTATCATTAATGTTGTATGTAACACCTGTGCTTTTTCTACTGTAACAAGTTACTGTATGTGGACTCAATGTCACTAGATGGCAGCAAAGCATCTAATAATTATGTTTCTCTATTCTTTCCCAACAGAGCATCTCTCTCTCTTTCTTATTTAGTGTACATTTGCAGTGCATTCGTCGATCATGCGAAGTGCCTGCGTTGATTTTACTGTCTTGTTTTCCTTTTCTGTGCCTTCTACCTTCTTCTGCTTTGGAAAAATCCCCCCACTGAGACCATAAATTTTTCATTTTGACTTGTCATATTCTAGTCTAGTGATGGTCACAGATTCAACCCCCACCCCCAAAGAGAAAGGAAATGAGAAACCCATCCTTCTTATCCCTCAAGATATACAGTACAATGTTATATAATAAAGTATACAGTGCATTTACAGGTGCAGCTGGTCAGTTTTACTGAGCAGCTACCAGATGTCCCTTTGCAAAATGTCTCTTGGGAGATGAATGTTTAAGACACAAAGCCAGTTTACAGCCAGGTTGTTGTCTATAATGGAAGTTCTGAGCTGGTTGGATACTGTGCTAAAGGACATCTAAATTGTAGTTCAATGTATTAAGTATTCAAACCCAGAATTTCAGTTCACAAAACTACCACTCTCTGACCTTTAGTATACCAGCCTTCCTCTGAATGTTCACAATGGACAAAAAAATCACCCCAGAAAACCAATTTCCCCATCTTTAGTCACCTCCCTGTTTTCAAAGATGACATTTTGTCTTAGCATAGTGTGACATCGCCTTACTGAGGCCATTTCAAAGATTCCTTTGATCCAACACAACCCTTTCATCTATAGACAGAAATGAAATGGTGATAAGGAAAATTAAAGGTGCAGAACTTACCGGAAGCTGTATTGTATGTAGCTCCTGCCTCTCATGTATTTATATACAAACCTGAGGAACGACACACACGCACAAAATTTTATTTGAAAAGCCAGTATGTTCAGTATTATCTTGTATTATCTTGCCATTTATTTTTAAATCCCCTAACAAACCATCTCTGAAAGCACTTCATTTTTGAGAAATATTAATGGATTTAACATGTCGAACAGGAAGTGTTCCAACCAGCAAGGTATATGCCGTCATGAAATGGACTCTAGAAAACAAAGCATTTAAATCTCTAATGTGGAGCCATGTTGAGTCAATGTGTGCATGTTTTCATTCAGTGATGCTTTTTGTAATGCTTCCAGTGAATATTATCCACTATTAATACTGTTGACAAGTACTCATAAAGCAGAATTCATTACTGAATTACAATTAGGGATATGTTACATGTAATGTTAATCACTTTAATATTGCAGGAGGTAAAGACTATTTGCTTTATGGGTATTTAAACCTATATATCATTATGTAGTTGAGCCCAACTTGACTTGCGATGACATGTATAGCCGCATGTCATCATTCAGTCGATGGTTGTCTGGTTGGTGCCCAGTAAATAATGTGGGATACAGAGATAATTGGCAGTATTTCTGGGTCCTGGTCATATTAGGAGAGATGGTATTCATCCTACTTTGGAGGTATACCACTCTCATATCTAAGAACCTGGACGCAGTTGTTAGCAGTCTAAAACCATGACAACCCAGTGTTGAGATCAGGAAGCAGAGTCCCCACGATTATTTAAATTAATTAAATCAAAAATTTACAGAAGAGGCGCTATACAGAAAAACGCGATTATAAAAAGTCAACACCAAATCTGCAATAATCCAACAAAATCAGAAAATATAATGTGGACTTTTAAACACCTGATCTCTGTCATCTAAAGCTGTATTAGTTAACGATCTGATAACAGATAACCATATTGATTTACTCTGTCTGACTGAAACCTGGCTGTGTCCTGAAGAATATGTTAGCCTAAATGAATCCACTCCTCCCAGTCATATTAATACTGTTATTCCTTGAGGCAGTGGTCAGGGAGGAGGCGTTGCAGCTATTTATGACTCAGGACTATTAATAAAGCCTAAACCTAAACTAAATTCTAATTCATTTGAAAGTCATGAAAACCGTGCAGCCAATTATAATTGTTATAGTGTACCGTGCTCCTGGTCCGTACTCTGAATTTCTATCTGAATACTGAGAGTTTCTGTCAAATTTAGTCCTTAAATCTGATAAAGTAATCATTGTAGGAGATTTTAATATTCATGTGGACATTGTTAATAATAGCCTTAGTATTAGTTTTAGTCAGAGTGTACATAAACCTACTCACTGTTTTAATCACACCCTCGACCTTGTTTTGACTTGGTGTGGAAATCAATGACTTAATAGTCTTTTCACAAAATCCTATTTTATCTGACCATTATTTAATAACTTTTGAATTTATATTACAGGACTACTCACCTCTGGGCAAAAGTTTCTACACTAGATGTGCAATTCCATCTGCAGGCGCGGCACGGTGGTGTGGTGGTTAGCAAGGTTGCTGGTTTGAATCCGGGCTGGGGCCTTTCTGTGGGGAGTTTGCATGTTCTCCCCACATCTGCACGGGTTCTCTCCAGGTTCTCTGGCTTCCTCCCAAAGACGTGCACGTGTTAGGTTAATTGGTGACTCTCAATTTCCCGTATGTGTGAACGTGAGTGTAAATTGTTGTCTGTCTCTGTTTGTCTCTATGTGCCCTGGGATAGACTGGCGTCCTGTCCAGGGTGTATCCCGCCTCACGCTCGATGTCAGCTGAGAACGGCTCCAGCCCCCCCTCGACCCCGATAGGGACAAGCGGTTGAAGATGGATGGATAGATGGAATTCCATCTGCATCTAATTTAATGCCTTATGCTTATATTCCAGACACCTGTACTGACGTCAGTTTCTCTGGAATTGATCACCTTGTTGACAGTGTTGCAGGCTCACTACGAACAACACTCGACACTTCTTAAAAAAAGAAGATAATGAAACAGAGGAAGTTAGCTCCATGGTATAACTCACAAACTCGGGAATTAAAACAAGTATAGCGGAAATTGGAAAGTAAATGGTGCTCCGCTAAATTGAAGGAATCTTGCTAAGTTTGGCAAGAAAGTCTTAAAACATATAGGAAGGCCCTCCATAATGCCAGAGCAGCCTATTACTCATCTTTAACAGAGGAGAATAAGAACAATCCTAGATTTCTTTTCAGCACTGTAGCCAGGCTGACAGAGAGCCACAGCTCTATTGAGCCATGTATTCCTATAACCCTCAGTAGTAACGACTTCATGACCTTCTTTAATGACAAAATTATAACTATTAGAGACAAAATCAACTCGCTTGGCACCAATTTTTCTTCAAACCCCAGGAACCTTAGAAACAACTGTACGACCCGATATATACTTGGACTGCTTTTCTATTGTCGACCTTAACAAATTAACATCTACTAGGTTACTTAAAGAAGTGTTACCTTTAGTTAGCACTCCTGTATTAGATATGATTAACATGTCTTTATCAGAAGGTTATGTACCACAGTCTTTTAAAGTAGCTGTAATTAAACCTCTTCTTAAAAAGCCCAGTCTTGATCCAGAGGTACTAGCAAACTATAGACCTATACCTAACCTTCCTTTTCTTTCTTAGATCCTCAAGAAATTAGTCGCCATTCAGCTGTGTGACTATTTACATAATAATGAATTACTTGAGAACTTCCAGTCAGGATTTAGAATGAATCATAGCACTGAGACAGCACTGGTAAAAATTGCTAACGACCTTCTAATAGCTTCAGACAAAGGACTTGTCTCTGTGCTTGTTTACTAGATCTTTGTGCGGCCTTCGACACTATTGACCATCACATCCTGCTACAGAGACTGGTGCATCTAATTTGGCATTAAAGGAACCGCATTAAGCTGGTTTAAGTCTTATTTATCAGATAGATCTCAGTTTGTACATGTTAATGACAAATCCTCCATGCACACTAAAGTTAGTCACGTAGTCCCACAGGGTTCTGTCCTTGGACCGATTATATTCACCTTATATATGCTTCCCTTAGGAAATATTATAAGGAAGCATTCCATAAACTTTCATTGTTATGCTGATGATACCCAATTATATTTGTTGATCAAACCAGAAGGAACCAATCCGTTAGCTACACTTAAAATGTGCATTAAGGAAATAAAAAGATGGATGACCTGCAATTTTCTGATGTTAAACTCAGATAAAACCAAAGTTATTGTACTTGGCCCCGAAGGCCTCCAAAACTCAATAGCTAAAGACATTGTTACTCTGGATGATGTTGCGTTGTCCTCCAGCACCACAGTAAGGAATCTGGGTGTTATTTTTGATCAGGATATGTCCTTTGATTCTCACATAAAACTAACGACAAGGACTGCATATTTTCACCTGCGAAAAAAAAAATTAGGAACATTGTGTCTCAGAAAGATGCAGAAAATCTTGTCCATGCATTTGTTACTTCTAGGCTGGACTACTGCAACTCCTTATTATCAGGCTGCTCCAATAAGTCTGTTAAGAGTCTCCAGTTGGTCCAAGATGCTGCAGCTTGTGTACTAACTAAAACACATCGAAGAGAACATATGCGCTCTGAGAATGCAAGGCCACTTGTTCTTCAAATGTAGAATGGGAGGCAGAGCCTTCAGCCTTCAGTGTTGTTCGGGAGGCAGACACCATCCCTATATCTAAAAGTAAACTTAAACTTTAATCTTTGATAAAGCTTATACTTAGGTCTTAAGAGCCCTTAGCTATGTTGTTATTGGCATTTCATTTCTCTTAGAGCCTGCATGTACGCTGCCTAAGCTGATTTTGTTCTGCTTAATGATGCTGCTATAGGTTAGTCTGCCGGGGGATAATACTTTTCCTGGTCCTCTGAGCTTCTCTCCTCTCTGTCTGTATCATCCATGTCTCATTAATGTATGTTACTAACTCAACTTCTTCCCCGGAGTGGTTTGTGCTTTGTCGTCTCGCAGGTCTCTGCTGATCGTGGTTGTGCCTGCTGGCGTGGTCCTGCATGACGCTTCCTGCTACTATTATTACTATTACTCATATATACTATCATTAGTCTTATTATTTATAACATTTGTAGCCATAAAAACACCATCAGTGGTTTGTCTTGCTGTATCGTAGCTGTTATTACCGCTACTCATTATTGATCATGTTTGACAACATAATTGTTATTATCATTGTCATATTCTGCCTTAGCTGTGCTTGTTTCTTACTATTCTGCTATATTAACAGCCATAACATATAAGTTATATTCACATTACTATAGCTATTATTATCTATTAGTTACCGTTACTGTACTTTTGTGGTTGCTTGCATCTCTGGAAGTGTGTCTTTGTGTCTGTCTTTGCTTCCTCTGTCCATCTGTCCTTCTTTTCTCTCTTTCTCTCTCCCTTCCTTCCTCCCCAACTGGTGCAGACAGATGTCCATCCTCCATAGAGCTGGGTCTGTCTGACGTTCCTGCCTGTTAAAGCGAAGGGTTTCATTGCCACCGTACTCAATAGGGGAATTGTTGGGTCTATGTAAATCATAAATAAGTCATAGAGTGTGGTCTATACCTACTCTGTAAAGTGTCCTGAGATAACTTTTGTTATGATTTGGCACTGTAAATAAAATTGAATTGAATTGAATTGAATTTAGTTATATTTTGTGGTCAGAATATGAATCAGATTTTTCAATCATGGCATTCTGATTCTAAAGCCTGTCATCTGTCTGATATCAGACATACTGTTTCCGATTAGCAGAATTACAGGATGTTGCTATGGACACAGTTCTGAACTGAAGGACCATGCCCATCAATCTGCGGTGAGAAGTTTACCAAATGTAACATCGGCTATTGCAACAAAATCTTAGCTTTCAGTTGTGATCAATATTTTGTGTCAAGCACCCCTTCAGGGTGCAGGAGGCCTTCACTTAAAAAGTACAATTGCCACTACAATTTTTCCATTTTATAATGCTTTATTCTTCTACTCCATTACAATCCAAAGTAAAGTACAAGTACTTCAAAACTGTATACAATTTGAAGTCAAAGTCAACTTTATAGCAAATTCTGCCATATACTGACATATGGAGCTGAGCCAAAGTGTGTCATTTAGCAGCAGTCTTTTGTTGTATGCTGTGTGCATTTATGTTTATATAGGGGGGAGAAAGTTGTGTGGGATGGGTGAGCTATAGTTTACAAGATACTTCTCCCTCTTCTGACTGTAACTTTCCTATTCCGCACAGCACCAGCCATAAAAATGTTTTCTTTACAAACATGTACGCATGCCTAGCACTCGTCACTTTGTCACATAAGCTCAGTAAGTACACTGCTTTAAGTAACCACTGCACTATGGGTATACCATCTGCTTCCATCTAAACTCTTCTAATTTAACACTTTATTCTTTTTGTTAGTTTATTGTCTAAAATGGAGTCATTGACCAACTTGAGAAAAATGTAAAAGATGTCTGTGTTTGCACCACCATGACCTTCAGCCCTTTTTTGAAAACATTAAGTTTTGTGTAAGTATGTAAAGAACAAAAACAAAGAGACAACACTATTCAAGCAAAGCAGTGTATCCCTTCCCACGCCACATAAGCTCCAAACCATTTATCAACATTTGTGTTATTTGCAGTCTCATACTATAATACTCATTAAAACAGACATTTTACAGCAGCGCATTTATCACTCATGAGTAATTTTGACAAATCGTCCTCTTATAGAGCTATACATAGAACTGACCAAATATTTTCAGTACACTTAAAGTTGCTTGTAAATGTTTGGTCTTCAGGAGGTGTCTAAAACCCTGCGTATAAGGTATAAATCAGAATTACGTTTTTTTTAGCAATTCACTTGAGAAAATCCAGTTCCAATGGCTCGTTGTGCATCTACCAGGATTCAAAACATTGTTTGGGTGAATAACAGATTAAGGGCGCTTTAAAGGTTTGGGAAAAAAAGCACCACTCATTGGCCAGATCTGTCTGGGTCAGGCATAATAACGTAGATCCTGAACTGCTCTCCAATTATTCAGAATTGCCATGTTGGCAAATGATGAGAATTTAAATAAGCAGACCATTACTCACCAAAAGTATATGCAAAATACTATAGAGGGTATTGCAACTGGCTCACCTTTACAGGTACCCATCCCTGCACCAACTGTGGGCTAGTAGGCTTGCGCTAGTATTACGCACTGCTGGGTAATTCCCCTGGCTAAACACCAACCGGGCTACATGCAATGAGTTAGGTGGCACCAGCAGGTCTTAAAAAGGCAGTTGCTAACAAGTGGCTCAATGACACCTAGAGGTCATCACATGTACACACAAGATCAGTTGGAGTGGTGGTGACGTAGTTATGCAACCAATAGAAAAATCCCCTTGGCGATGGTAACTTACAGGTCGGACCATAGAACTACGTCATCAATGCAACACTTTATTACCTGATTACACTGACCAAAGAAAAATGTCATTATGATTATATTTATCTCACGTTGCTGCATTTAACTGTTATCGGATTCGACTTAATCCACATTATTTAGATCACTTCACAGCAGTGCAGTTGAGTTCCTAAAAGTGTTGACTTATTTGAAAAGGTCACTAGAGATGTGTTAAATAGCACCTTGACAAGACAAAATCAGTTACCAGTGATTGTAGCTCCCTGCATTGCATCTGAATAACAAGGACTGGGCTTAGATGCACCCTCATTGACTTACGGCTATCGCTGCACTTTATCTGCACAAATGTCTGACAGAAAGAAACGGCATGAGTCTGTACGGTAAAGTGGATCAATGCAGAGAGAATGCCAAGTTTTAATCCCAACAAATCTGCCATTATCTGGAGCTGACCTTTTAAAAAGGTCAGGAATATGGTTGCAAAGTGAAATTTCCCTTTTTGGGGAAAAAAAGGGGGCATTTTGACTAGCACAAGCCAAGCAAGATCTTTTTGATTCCTTCCTCTGAAGTTAAATCAACTGAAAGTTCATTCAAAGTGATGTTGTCCTTCCCAAAACGAACTGTGGGACCATTTAAAATTGGCACCAAAAAATCACAGTAATAACTGTAGGCGTTGTACACGTGTGAGCACGAAGAGAAATGAGCATAACCCTGCTCCACTGCTGCAAAGTAAGGGCTTAAGAAATGCAGTTTGACATACTGAACAACAGCAACACCCAAACAAGACAGTAAGCACAGAGGACTGAAGTCATCACTGTACTCTTTTAGGCATACTGGTGATCCTGTTGTAGTTTCTCAACACAGATTTGAATCCATGTTGAGAAACAAACACCCTCAGGGCCTACTCACAGCTGTAGGCCAGTGAACTTATCCAGGCTAATAATATCTCAGTCCGAGACATCATCTGACCCTGTGAATAAGCAGTGATGAGTTCACCAGAGGCTGAAAGATGCAGAGTAGTAGGATGATTCAGTGCTTTGAAACAGCACGATAGAAAATTGATTATGTATGCATAGCAACTGGTCTGTAGTACTGGACTGTCCTCAAGTGGCGGGGATATCATGTCAGGACATTGAATTGGAGGCTGCAATGAGGCAAACGCAAAACCTGTACATCTCTTGTCTTTAGCAGCTGTGTTTTGGCGAGCATCTGTCCTGTGAGCAGCATGACTCGGATACATGTTGAAAGGAGGTCGGTGTGATGATGCGCTCATTATGTGATGTGCTCCCCTCTCACTAGTGTACGTAATAAGAGTGGACAGGCCTGACAATGATCAGTGAGCAGTGAGTGAGCTGGCATTCTCCAGCCAAGAAGAGATAAGAAAACGATATGGGCCTAGAAGATGTACGGGTCATTTCCAAAACAGTGGGCCATTTTTTTATTAAAGTCCAAAGAAAAATCTACGCCGGATTCATGATGTGTTCTTAACCCTGTGTGGTACCTGTGTCCTTATAATGATGAATCCCATGTCTTCGTAAATTGTGAGCGTGTGCCAGTTGATCCTAAATAATACAGGTAAACGCCCCACCATTGTCCATAAAAGGGCATGAGACTGGAGGGCCGTGTGCACACAGACATAGACTGAAATGATAAGTGAGTGGAAGAGAGTTGTGAAAACAAAATCAATTATGCCCAAAAGAAAGTGTAAAGTAGTTTTAAAAAAACAGTTCTTAAGTGGAGGTACTTCTGCAGGAAGTGAATGGCAAATAAGATGTCATACTAAGTAGTGCAAATACTGGCTATAAAATCGTTTAAAAAAAGGAGCATGGGATGCTATCACTCACTCACTAAATGTAACTGGAGAAGGGCGCACAACTGAGGTAAAGAAAAAATTGTTCAATCTCAAATCTGAGGCCAAAACATGTGCAGCCAAAAAAACAGAAGAAAGATGCTGAAGGGGGACAGGCTTGTCCAGAATTGTCTGAGCTGGACCAACGCATTGGAGCCATGATGGGAGGGATGACACTCTCAGGTGTAAGATCTGACAGCTTTTGGACACAGACCTGGTTTCTCCCCACACAGAATCACAAGGTACACTGTTTTTCCAGAAATGTATATATACTTAACTAAGCCAATTAATTATCATTATATTTAGCATGTAAATACCAGTGTACTTATTTTTGTGACTAAGTGTTATCATCTTCATGTCCACATGTTTAAAAAGTGGAAAATAAACATTGCATAACTGATCCCCAAAGAACACAACAATGATTCAATTTTATCTTTTATTTACAGATGAACTCCCACTGAGAAAAAAAACGCTATAAAAGTTAACAATTTACAGTCAGTCAATTATTTGCTCTCTGACTTGGAGAGTAAGTCTGTTGTCTGCTCCCAGGAGTGAGACAGGACGCACATCCCCTCCATTGTGTGGCCGAGGAGGAAGTGACACAACAGGTTTCAAAGCAATGTTGTGCAAGACATAGCAGGCCATGATTAGCCAACAGACCTGAAAGGAAAGAAAATATTCCGAAAGACAGTGAAAATAAGGTAAAAAAAAAAAAGGCATAATATAATTTGGTTGAAGTAATTTATAGGCTTTAATGTTTTTGCAAGAATAAACACAATTACTGAGCAGTACTCTATGCACGCCTCCTCTGGTTTGTAAAGCAACTTGCCACCTGTAGTGTCCAAACACATCCAGCGTCCTTTTAATATTCAAATTGTGTGTCTGATGGTAAAGCGAGAATCTGCGTGCAGCTAATTGAATGACACCTCCTGCTGAGTCTGAGGTGTGTTGAGTGGTTTCCTTCCCAGGGGGCCAGGACATAGCCTCAATCTCGTAATAAAACAAGTCATTATAGAATAAATATTCAATGGAAGCTCACTGTTGCTCGAATTTACTAATCACTCAGAGATGCATACCAATGAGCTATGTGTCTCCAGCAACTCCTAGTTCAAGGCACACCCCTGCAGAGCTGCTCTATAAAATGTAGGAGTTGTGTGCAACCGGTTTCCTGGGAAGGGTGATATTGAGGGAGGGAAATCCTGGAGAGACGGACCTCAAAGATACAAATGCAAAGTTCTTCCTCTGTTAAGGCAGTTTTAATACAGTACTGGGAGACAGACAAAGATTCTCAATGAACTGAATCTCACACATGATATATATATATAGTATATATATAGGGGATACACAGCATACAAAGGATTTCCAGATGTACAGACATGGTGATACAAGTTGATTGACCAGACTTTTCGTAGTAGAGTAGACACATTGAAATTACACCTGACATAGAGTCCACTGTTAGGCCCCTTAGTAACACAGTTCAGTTTTTTTTTCACTTTACATATAGGAAAAACAATCATGCACAGGGAAAAATTCCACCTTTCCGATACTCCATACAGAAGGTTGTTGTGGGAGTCGCAGTTGTACATTTATAGAGTGGAATTGCTTGTGGTTGAGATATAGGAGCAGATCTAGAGAGGGTGCTTTAATGCGCATGTGCCTGCGCCCCTATTGCGCTGTTGGTGTTTAGACCAGCAATGGTATGAAATCCTTTATTGGAACCTGTTCTGCTGTTTTACATGAGAATTTAAGGAATTGTGTGGCCAGTTGATTTCTCCCATCCAACTCTTGTAGGAGAGTGCTGCAGATGGATGCTGGGACATGCCCACCCTGTCTCTCAGATAGCTCTGAAATGTACCAGTGGCTAAACCCCAAGGTGGAGAGTACCTGCATGTGTGGTGGTACAGGGTTAGACCGTCTGATATGGCCCCACAGTGCTGGCTCCATAGTATTACGCAGCTTCATAAGGACAGGAATGCATCCCAAGAGATACTAATTATTGGATTTCCTTAATAGATGGGAACTGAAGTGTAAGTGTGGTGTTTACTTATTGTATAGGAGCATAACGCTTTGTAAAGTAGTGACAATAATTATTTAAAAATATTATACATTTAATATAAAAACAATATTATTCATATCCCAATTGTATACAACTGTAGGATTAAAAAAAAAAGGATTTTGCACAAACATGTCCACACTCAGTGGGTGAATACATTTTGAATTTAAGCAAAAACAATCATCAAACACATTCTATCTTTCAGATTAGAATGAAAGCAGCTCCAGTATCAGTGGTATGGATACAGGGGGCCAACCACATAAAACAAAAGTATTTTATTCTTTCCTTTAGCCTGTAATAGATATTCTGACAGACATATGGACCACCCACTTCATTCTGTTCAACACAGCAGCATGATGGGTTTACGATATATATATACATGTTTATTAGTGTATACTACTGTATATCATGGCATACGATGTGCTCTGTTTTTGTTTGCTTTAGTTCACATTTTGATTAAAAAATTAGAGAAAAAGACCAAAATACAAAAAACACATATACACAACACAGTACAGTAGCCAGAGGTTACAGAAAAAAAGCTGCTTTGAAGATCATTGCATCAGCAAACCTTTTGGGCCAGACTTCTCCCTTTTGCTTACAAGGTTTAAGGTTCCTATCCACCTTATTACTGGGAGCGTTACTGCAGAAATTATTTTTGGAGAAACTTCCAGTGAGAGCTAGTAATTTAATTTAACTGTAAGGTACTATGGTGTTTAACTGCCATTGGAAAAATTCTCTTCAATTCATCAAATTCTGCTGTGGAAAGAGGCAGCAGCTAATCATATTTTAGACACCTATCACCATATCAGTTTG
Source organism: Echiichthys vipera (assembly GCF_963691815.1). NCBI lineage: Eukaryota > Metazoa > Chordata > Actinopteri > Perciformes > Trachinidae > Echiichthys > Echiichthys vipera. The sequence continues at coordinate 11,139,703 of NC_139826.1, forward strand.
AGTGTACACTTTATTTCAAATATTTGCAAAGCTTTACCTTTCCTTCAGACAGCCATTTCTGATGGAGAACTGCGGCCGTTTCATCCATCTATGCTCCCGTAAAAGCCACCAGACTCCTTTGACAACTCATCTCTAGTGTGTTTTGGATTCTGGGCTTATTTACAGTTTTCCTCATTCGCTTGAACACATTTGTCCATTTTCAGAATTGATGCCAAAATGACACATTTTGTTTGCACTATGCTCTAACACTCAAAATATTTAACACATGCAACAAAAGCAATCCTCACACAAACATTGAACGGACAAAAAGATCTGTTTCAACTGATTTGAAAGAAGGTGTGTAAAATGTATGTGAGAATACATTTTCCAGTGAAGAGTTCTCCTGTGCATGAAATTTCAGTTTTACCAAATAAAATTCTTCCCCAACACAGAATTATGACAGTTCCAGCTTAAATTCCATAATAATAAACTAGCTACATGCAAACCATAGCCCCATCCTCTAACATGTAACAGGTAACTTGTGGCCCTTTTTACATTTTTAAGTCACAGTATGAAAAACACAGGAGTAAATAATTAGCTGCTTCTGTTTCATGGTCCTGGTATTGTGCATGCTGGCTCATTCTCACACTGCCATGCCTTACTTTGACACCTGAATAGAATGGAACCCTCATTACTATTATTAGTAACATTAACAACAATTTCATACCACAAATTAACAGATGTGGTTCTTTATTTTGGAGTGGATAATGCATCTCCCAGCTCTCAGTTTTAGTAACCTCGACAGTCATTTTAGGGTCTACTCACACTTACCATTCGTGCATGCCCAAGCACGATTCACGGCTAAAGGCTAGTTCATTTGACCAGTATGAGTCCAGCTGTACTGTGCCTAGGCCCGGCAAGCTTGCTAGCCGTGGCTTGGATTTTTGAAGTAATTTGTGAGTGTTGCAGGGGAGGAAGGAGGGGGGACAATAATGCTCAAGCACAGCACGGGTCATCTGGGGCCAAATGTAAGTAGACCCTTAAACTTCCTAATAAGCATATAGGCAGTGGGTCACCACATATGCAACAAGGGCTGTACTGTTGTGTTACCTGACAATCACCATCTTCTATTTTGAATTTTTTGAGTGAATGTGTTGTAGATGGTGGACTCATCTTAAATCCACTTACTACTTGCTGCTTACACAGCACACACATTTATTTGTATTTACTGTGTTCAAAATGTTATATACTGTAAGACAACACAACACACACAAAGAGACATGTAGGTGGATATTTTACATTTTCAGACTTATTCTATACATGCACGTTAGGTGTGATTGTGAAATAAACATGTCCAGTGTACAGATTCAGTTGGAGCTTTGATCACTTTTCATGTGTAACTAGCGAAGCCCCCCCATGAACAACTTTTTTTTTTATAGCGCCCACCCAGGAACCAAGAGGAAACTGACAGAAGGGTAGGACTCTGAGAAAAAGTGGCAATTACAAGTACGTCTGGAACTTTAGCACAACACAGTCTACTGATATTTCTCAGCCCAGCCACCAGAAAAAAATGTTAGCATTAAAGGTTTCAGCAATCCACTGATGGATATGTTGATATGAAACATATTTGGCAACCTTTATGAGACGCACCGTGCTTCCAACTAACTGTAATGTAAATGTAAAACCATCCGCATCATTACTCAAAGCTAAGGGAGGAGGTTGTGATGGAAGATTGGGACAGCGGATTTTCAACCAGTAGTCCGCCCTTCTCGTCCTGTCCCATGTGAAAGAGAGACTTAAGCTATGAAACAAACTAAATACCTACCTACTTACTTACTACTAACTTCTTATTTTAACCCAAACCACTATCTTTTCCTTACCAAGCTCTTTTGTTGCCAAAACCTAACCATGTAGCTTCTGTTTGAATTCACAATGTTAACAATGTTTCAAGCTGCAAGTGTGTAGCATCACTACCAAGTGCGTCAAAAAGGGACGCCAAGGGGTCCTGACAAAATGTCGGTGTGGGAAGATTAAAGACTGAGAACAGGTTTAGGCTGTTCAGAAACATCACGATTCAATGTATCTGTGGTTTGCAGAAACGTTGCCAAGATTTTATTCAGATGGCTGGGTTGAATATTTCAGAGCCATGGTTTATCATCTAACTAGCATGAACATCAGTCAGATGGAGGATCAATGATTCAGAAATTCAACATATTAAACTAAACAACCCCTCTGTCCCCCGTACGCTCTGTTACTAGGGGAAAGAAATAGGGGCTGGCAGGTTAACAATGGCTGTAAATTTTGATAATTTTGCTCACAACATTGATGGTGTACCTCCTCAAATTGCCTTCTGCAGATAATCCTGAAAAGGTTTAATATTTCCATCAGTTCCATTGTGTTCCAACAGTGTCTGCTGTTTTTCTTATCCTATTGTGCCATCAGCGCTGAAATGGCAAGGTTGTCCCCCTTCTTCTTGACTGAACACAGTCAGAGACCTGCCGTTGGGGGATTTTAACTCTGCCTGTCCACAGTTGGTGTGCTTTTCACTAGTAGCCACCCCTCTTTTCGAGCGTAATTCAGTGGTGGTACATTTCAATATCACCACATTACTTTGCAGATCTGACATCACTGTGGCTTTGCGGTAGCAGCTCCTCAGCCCCTTGCGGAAACGCATAGTGAACAGGCCATAAATGATGGGGTCCAGGCAGGCGTTGAAAACCCCAAAGATGAACAGAATGTGAGTGAGAGAGTGTGAGACTTTCCCCTCCAGGTCATCTGGGAAGAACCAGTACCACAAACCCAACAGGTAGTACGGAGTCCAGCAGACTATGAAGCAGATAACTATGGCAATGCTGATTTTCAGAGTTTTCATTCTAGCTTTGGGGATGTTGTTCTTTGAGCAACGGAGATGTGGCTCATTTGAGGACACTGAAGGAAAGAAAGAGCATTAGGTAATAATGGGCACAAAGATGTGAACAACAACAACAGAATCACTAAAATAAATCATCAAAAAAAATTCTGACCCTTTCATCTTTGTTCTAACCTAAGGCCAGAGCTCCGTTGTAAACTTACAGTTCTTTTTTGTCATCCGTCTGGAAATCTGGATGAAGATCCTGGTGTAGCAGGTGATCATTATGACCAATGGAAGCAGGAAGAGGAAGGAGAAGGTAAACATGTTGTAGGCTGTTTCCTGCCAGTGAGAGACAAAGCTCCCCCTAGTGGTGCACTGAGTAAAGTTGGCTGGATATGTGATGGTCACATTATGGAAAATGAACATCTGAGGAATTCAGAACGAAAAAGTATTAGGATAGCCATAGACTGTATAAAAAATGAACGTAGCCTCTCCGCCAGTGCCCGTTGTCTCAACTAGATCCAATCATATTCACCTCTGGAAGCCGCCATCTTGTCAGACTTTGACTCCTCCTCATTTCCTCTTACCAAAAAAGGGCATTGACGTGACGCTGGGGGGAGGGACATACGGCCGGCTGGGTGACGATTACAGAATTAGCCACATTTGCTCACATTAGCTCCTGCGCCCGGGAGCAAGGCTAACAGAACACGTTACTAGATAAACGGGAGTGGGAGTCCCGTGTCTCTAGCGGGGACTACACCAGCTCTGGGAGTGAAGTGCAGGCAGCATTTATGATCTATGATTTATACTAATATTCACAGTACCATGCTCATAGCCTGTAAATCCTCCCGGTGCTCCAGATTAGCATCTAGTGTATGTGTCATAGATAGCAGGCTGTATTGCAAGTCATGGTGCAAGTGCGGCTATTTAATTAGCATAACAAAGCTAACGTTAACGTGAACACGGTGTGTTCCTAAACCATCTTTTTATACAGTTGGTCGAAGAGCAAACCATCTTGTCACTTACGGTAACACCACCACACGAATGACCACATTCCAGGTCGAGATGATGGAGTTAGCATGCTAATGATGCTAATCCTAACAACTAGCCTCCGAGGAGAAGTGAGGGCCAGAGTCTAACTGTCACTCAAGAGGCCGCGCCCGTAATTATTCATAAACTATAACGTCCAATAAAATAAAAACCAGCCTGAAATTAAAAGATTCAAGCTCTAAGTGTTGTCGTAGAGATATGACTGAAACATACAGACTAGAATAGGTTATCAAGGGTGAAAAGCATAAATCTAATCTGTTTCTTGCTCTTTCAAGTAAGTAAGATAAGCAGCCAAACAGTGTTATATGATATTTATTAAAAATAAACCTATCACTGAAGTGTGACTTTCTTTGTGTAGGCCTTATTAACGGTACAATTCAAACAGGATTCAAAAAATATTTGTCTCTCACCATTCACTGACATACATATGTTTTCCTGACATAAGGTCCCATGGGGGGGCACCCAAGCCCCCGCCACAGCGACTTCCTGGTTGATCCAATATGGAAGTGCCAAAAACTGCAGCTCTCCGAGTGTCCAGTAGGAGTAGTTTGCACAATAGAGCAGTTTCTCATTGACCCCCATGTTAAACAGGCCGATTTTCACAGCATAATTAATCCTACTTAGGACTTGTTTACAAAAAAATAATTAATAATTAGGGGCGCGGCCTCTTGAGTGACAGTTTGCCTCTGGCCCTCACTTCTCCTCGGAGGCTAGTTGACAGGATGAGCATGCTAACTATGCTATCTAATCCCGGACTGCGGCCATTCGTGTGGTCGTGTTATCATAAGTAACAAGATGGTTTACTCTTCGATCGACTATACAAACAGATGGTTTAGGAACACACTGCATTAAAGTTAGCTTTGTTATGCTAATAAAATAGCTGCACTTACACCATGACTTTCAATACAGCTATCGAGGGCATATACACTAGATGCTTATCTGGAGCTTCAGGAGGATTCGGGCCGTGAGGGTCGGTGTTTGAAAGTCTATGAGCATGGTACTTTGTTGAATATCAGTTTAAATCAGAGATCATAAATGCCGCCTGCACTTGACTACCAGGGCTGGTGTAGTCTCCGCTAGAGACGCGGGACTCCCACTCCCGTTTATCTAGTAATGTGTTCTGTTAGCCATGCTCCCGGGTGGTGGAGCTAATGTGAGCTAATTTGGCTAATTCTGTAAATATCACCCAGATGGATGTATCTTCCTCCCCCCAAGTCACAACAATGCCCTTCTTTTGTAAGAGGAAATGAGGAGGAGTCAAAGTCTGACAAGAAGGCCGCTCCCAGAGGCGAATATTATTTGACCAAGCTGAGAAAACGGGCCCCGGCGGAGAGGCTACATCCATTATTTATACAGTCTTTGGGGGCACCAGAATGGTAGGAGCATCCCCTCTCAATAAGGAGCACAAGGTGGAGAAAGATGCCAGAAAGGTATCCGCCGGAAACGACGACCGGAAGTGGTTTGCGACAGTTACATTTGGTTATGTTTAGGAAAGAAAAGGTGAAAGTTAGGGTTTGGCATCGGATTAGGATTGAAAGAAGGCTGTGTTTTTATTCCATTTCAGCAAATATGATAAACTTGTTTTTATACAAGTTACCCACTTCCGCTTTAAACATCAGTCAGAGACAGAGTTTTAAACCAACTCCAAAAGTGGTAAAATATGAACTGCTGTGTGTACATGTCATTGACTAAATACGCGCTAGAAAGCTTCACCTTTTGTTCAGAATCAGCTACTTATCACAGGTAACCGGCGCAACTTCCTTCTCATTCATCCCCACAGCGCTTTACAGAGTTGGACGCTCAGCTTTAACTGACTTCAATGGGGAAGTGTAGAGTGGGTTGTTCCACTGCAGCCAAACTAGATGCTCATTGGATAAATGCTTGGATTTGTCCTACCCATCAGACGCTCAGCGTCTCTGGGGGTCTATGGGGCAGTGGGCTGGCCCGGACGCTTGGTTTCTGTATGATGATTGGATGAGCTGTCTGAGGCAGAAACCTTTTGTGATTGACAGCTAAATGAGCGAATCAGCAAACTTATAAAATAAACATCCAGTGGAGCATTTTCCAAGTTTTTCATTCCGTTGTTCTGAACTGATCCGGAGACTTTACCGATCCCCAGCGACTTTGTCTTTGTTAAAAACGACTAGCGTTGTGTTTGGCGACTCTGTTCTGTCACTCTGGGGTTTCTCTCCCCAACGAGCAGTGGCAGCTGCGGAGCTTCTCCCCCTGTCACTCACACTCACACTTCACAGTAGTCTGGTGCAGCAGCTCCAGCTGGGTCAAGGCCATTTAAGCAGCCTTGCTCTGCTGCCATTGAGAGGACACTGGTCAAGCCCCTGGAAAAGACGCCTAGTTGGTACGACAAGGTCACAGATCATTATCTTGAAAAATGAGCTTCCCCTCCTTGATAGACCAGCAGCCACCACTGTGTTGTACTGTTACTGAACATTTCAAAAGTTTGCCATTGGGTGTACTCTAGTATTTGCATAATCTTTCAACATTATCTTCGGTGATTGGATTAGAATGTAACGCTATACGCTTTTTACTCACAACGTGATTAACAGTGTCCATGCTAGGCTGCCATATGCCATATGTCTCACTGTTTACAGTGAGACATCTACACAGCCAGGATTTGGGATTCCAATCCCTGTGTTATTAAATGATACACTAATCCCTAACACCGAGACCCTGTGGGCCTTTTAAACAATGCAGCAGTTTTTTTTCTCTTTAAAGCCTTTGCAAATTGCTGCATTTTATGTAAATGTACAGAAGGGAACGATGAATCATATATAGCAATTCAAGTAAATGTAAAGCCAGATTTTAATTTCCTCCAGCATGTGTGGTTTGTCTGCAGTTTAAAACCTCTATGAGACTGAGATAATGCATGCAGATCCAATAATCTGTGGCTACATAGGAAGATGTATAGCCTGCTCAATGTGATTCTGTATGTAGCATGGAGATCAGTTCACAACCTACCCAGCACTTCTCTCTGAATCACTTGCTTCAAAGTGATCAGTTTAACCGAACGTAGTCTCACATAGCCTGACCTATGTCCACAGCGCTGTGTCAACGCTGTTGAATGAAAGTGAACCAAACAAGCCGTAGTCACCTGTGTCACATGGCCTTACCTGTGGAATTGAGAACAAGGCGCTCATAGTCCACGCCACCATCAGCATGACCCTGTTCCTTTTCCGGGCCATGCTGATGGCCAGAGGGTTGAGGATAGCTGACTGTCTGTCCAGACTAATCACCACTGTGACAAAGGCACAGGAGTACATGGCCTGCAGCTTGAGAAACATCAGGAATCTGCAGGCCAAGTCACCAGCCAGCCACTGAACTGTGATGTTCCACACTGCATCCACGGGCATAACAATGAAGGTAACCAAGAGATCGGCCGCAGTCAGGTTGATTATCAGCATTCGCACATGGGATTTCCGCTTGTGGCCATTGACTGCCAACAGCACAGCCAAATTGCAGAAAGTGGAAATGCCACACAGGATGAAGGTAACGATCACTCTGACTTTAGCCGCTGTAGAAAAGGTAGGCAACTGTGGTGGCGCTTGATCCACTGATGTCCAGTTACAGTGAGCAGACAGCCAGTCACAGCTGACATTCAGGTCAAATCCAGAGCTCTGCTGATACATGATGACTGCAGGATCACAGCAGGGGGAGGCGTTCATTTTCTGACCCTCAGCATGGACTCAGCATTGTGTTCAGCTACATGGAGACTGGTGGTTTCAAAGGGAGATAAGGCAAACACATAAACATGAGGCATTTGCATGAAGAGCAAAATATTTATCTGCATGGATTTGCATAAAAACAGTCAAGTGAGTAAATCAGTGGCAGAGCATATCTCTCTGTAGCTCACTGATGTGGATTGTCTAAGTAATACCTAAAGTGCATATGGGGGTTCCCCCACAACAGCAAGCAATCAAGTCACTTACTCTCTAATGACACTATTCTCTTTTTTGCAAAACAAAAAAAAGAATTGTTTGGTATTCATAATACAAACTTTTCCATTTTGCAGCCGTAGATTTGAGTAGTGAAAAGTGAAGAAAATAGAAGCTTAATAATGGCTTGTAATTTGCATAATGTACTTTATTTTCCATCCTATTTTCCATTAATTATGGCATTCCATCCCTGTTATGTTCATTATATGCCATGTCATGTCCTTATTAGAGCACTTTGTGCTGCTTTACTTCAAGGAAAGTTGCTATACCATAAGGTACCTTATTGTTATTATTATTATTAATAATAATAATAATAATAATGTGGGTTATTTTCCAACAATGCAAAGAATCTTATCCAACAGATTGAATTGGCCTATTTTATTATTTTGGATTTCAATTGATTTCTACGTTTGATATCAGAAATACTTAAAAACAATGGTACCAACCACAAGGACAACAAATGGTTACTTTACCAAATACGACATGTTGACATATGACACAATATTTACACTATTACTGCGTGCTTTTCCCCTCCTTTGTCTGGATGGTAATAACGCAAAACAAAACAACTAATATCTGAATACCAGCTACAACCAACTCACATGTATGTCCGTGGAGCGATTGTATTTCCCACGTCAGATAGTGATCAAACAAAGTGAAATCCTGTTCAGGGAAGTCCCAGACCCCGCTGCGGCTCCATCTCCCTGAAGAATTCCGCACTGACTTAGTAGTCTTCAGTCTCTCATCGCAGCGTGCTCTCTCCCTCCTCTGCGCGCGTCCGTGGGTCGCTCTACGGGTGCGTCTGCGCATCCCGGGAGCGTCATCAGTTCAATGCACCCTGCGCTCCTGCAAAGTTTTTAATTTGAACCCCGCAAGAGTAAATGTAATGAGACACTGCAGCCCCTATTAAATCATTTTACACCGAGACCAAACCGACCTTATGTTCACTGAGTTAATTGCGTGTGGCGAGGCCATGTGATTCTACAAAATTACACGAGAATATCTACAAAATAAACCAATGCAATTCAAACTCCAGGCTTTTGTTTAGTTTTTGTAAATGCATGAAAAAGCACGCCTTATATTGCCACATTTCTTATTGTGTCATCCCCTGTAGGCTTTTACTTATTCAATGACTGTCAGGATTTTCTCTTTCTTCTTGTCAAAGCACAAGGAACACTTTTACTTAATACAGTCTTACAGCTGTGTGCCATCATCAGCACTCAAACAGGCAAATAAAGGGAAGAATCTTTAGAGAAAGAGGTTGTCCTCCAGCTGCCGTCTCCATCTGCTGTCACACCGAGTCTTCTTTACTCTTCCTGCAAAGCTCATTTTGATACAACGGCAGCAAGTGTAAAGAAAGCATAAACCACTTATGCTGTGTTAATATCTTTGTAGCACAAATTCTTTAACATTAAAACATATTCCCTGCACATCTACAACTTATTAGTATTATTAGTGCAGATCACAATATAGGAATGAATAAAACAATAGTTTCCTCTCTTGTCACATAATATTGAGTCGTTTAATTTGAATGAGGATAAATACAATCTCAACATGCTTAAAGGATGAATATGGATATGAACAGAACACCACCATCTGGTGTCTCAAAATCGTAGTCGCAACAACAAAAAATAGTTCCAGCAGTCGGGTTGCCAGGTCTGGAGACAGATCCGGCCCAGTAGCTACAGGAGACTGGAGTCAGTTTGAGCCTGTTTGAACCCATCCCCTCCGGCAAAACGCAACATAAAACCTAGTATTGCAGAGGAGTTTAACTGACAGTTACCGTTACAGCGAAGTAAACATGAAAGTTAGCTTACCGATCAAGGAGAAACGTAGCCATTTGGGCGTGCATTTTAGTGCCGTTGAACTCCTTTTTCTCAGTCCATGGAGTGAATGCTTGGCCTATATTGACTCTGGTTTTGCCCGTGTCCGCTCACTCAGCTGCTGGGACAAATAAGCAGCTGCAGGATTGGTAAACTCCATTTTACCCATTGCCCATTACCCATTGCAGCCTACAGTAGCTGCATCCAACAAAAGACAACCGTGGCAACCCGAAATGCTGGCCACTCTTGGCTGGTATAATGTCAACAGAATGTGACAGAAAGTTATTGTCAGACCTGTCGAAAAAAAATTTAAAAATATTGATTCAGACTAAATATTTTTTTTTTTATGGAAAAGCAATACTTTCATTCTGTACCCCTTATTATTTTTTTAAATATAGCTTTTAATAAATATTCTATATGTTTAACCTTTAATGCTTTAAAAAACTTACATTAGCTTTTTATTTGGGTCAACAAGTGCCCCACAATGGATCACATGGCAAATGTCATAAGTTTAATATGTTGTTTTTAGTGATGTACCCAAGGAGAATTACAGTAATAATAATAATAATAATAATAATAATAATAATAATAATAATAATACATTTATTTGTATTGCACTTTACATCCAACAATCTCAAAGTGCTACAGAGCGGAATAGAAACAATTTTTTAAAAGCATCTGTAGTCTGCGGTGCCCTTAGGTGGTCAGGGAGGGCGTTCCATAACCTCGAAACAGCTGAGAATAGGCCCGATCACCCATGGTGCGGATCTTGGATCTTGGGATTTGGAGGGTGTTTGAGACACCAGAACCGAGGGTGCGTGAGGAATCTAAACTCTATATTTTTAGCTCATTGTTTTGGTGGTCCAGCTCAGCTTTACTGTTTGGGTTCACTCTGGAGACCAAAAGCAGAGCTAAAGGGACTGTTGCACGTACATTTATGACGTCCAACTGATTGCTAATGTTGCTCCATACCTGCTGAAAGTGTAAATAGTAGCAACTGTCAGCTAAAAACTTTGCCATAGCAACTTGAAGAAATAGTTTGACATTTTGGGAACTACATTTATTCACTTTCTAACCAAGAGTTAGATAAGAAGATCAAATCCATCACATATCAGACATGAAAGTGCTATTGATCTGCTCATCTAATCCTCAACAAGAAAGAGAACAAGCATATCTCTGTTGATGTTAAACCATTCCTTTAAAAGGTGATACTGTAAGATGTCAGTGTTGTTTTTCCAGCTTGTTCCTGCTCCTGACTGTGACAAGGGATAGACATGCGATTACTGTGATTACAGTTGTGATTACTAACTAATGAGTAAGTCTTGTTTCCATACGTAGGCTACACACATTTCATCTCCAACACAATACTGAAAAAACACCCTGCAGACTTGGTTTTTACCGCGCATTATCAACCATATACACTACTGTATACGGTTGCATAATCTGAGCTCTTTATATGCGTAACAAAAGAAGTGTTATGTGTGCTTTCCACAAAGGCACTCTAGGAAATAGAGGGAAAAAAAATAGAAAATGTGCTTTGTGGAAGCCAATACAACCCGCTCTAATTCCCAGGATGTCAAATACCGGCACTTTGTCGCACATCATGGACTAGGCTTTTCAAATGTAATTCTCTTGTTATCAACTCCGGAGAATATCGAGAGAATCAGGTCCCAACATTGCCCAAAGTCTCCCTTTCACACATAACACAAAACAGGAGATTATCCGTGTCAAATGTGTTCAAATTTACTGGAAATAAGGTGTTTGGTTTAGGCGAGGCTTGTATAGAGTGTGCAGGAGGCAGGACATGAAAACCCGCGGCGACGGAGCCAGTTCTTATTTAGGTCATGAACAACAGAGTCACTTAAAAATGCTTGCCGTCTTCCTCTCTTTTTGTTTTGTTTTTTGTTTTCTCTATTTGTTTTCTTCGGGTTTCACGTCATTGACAGGTCCACTCACTCGTCGCTCTGCCGGGTAAAATCTAGATGATTTCAGGTTTGCAGTGCACGTGGACTATCAGAGTAAGTTCTCCAGAAGTGACAATGTCTTCGTTTTCTGGTTGTTTTTTAACGGAAAACAGAAAATAGCCTTTGTCGCTCAATCTGGCTATTTACGCCTGACCCCTCATCCACTGTCTCAAAGAGCAAGTGAAGTAGTATTGTGGTAGTTAACTTTTGGTGAGTGGGTTAAGCATTGTACTTTCACCCAGGAGACAATGGCTAAAATGCAGCCTGGGATGTAATATTGCATTGTGTTGACTCATTATTTTCGTTATTTTGGTTAGATTTAGACAAAAAAAACTACACGGTTAAGTTTAGGCAACAAAAAATGGTGAAACTAGCATTGGTTCCGGACACCAAGCTACAAATAGCATACATTGATATTTGTACCAGGGTGAAAATAGCCGTTGGTCCCTCCTCCCCGCTAGCCAGGTCCAGCCTGCACTAACAGTTCTACAAAAGATCCCGCACGATTTCTTCTTGCTTATACGTCATCACCCCTCTGATTTTCTGTGCGTTTTGTCCAACTGCTTTCGAATATTTTCATCTGACCAAATCTGCAGTAAACACTCCACCCACCGCCACATCAGACCACCAGGAACCATTTGCCAGCATCGTTTTAAATGTCCGTTGTGGGGAACAGTCAACGAAAATAGTCATCAGGGCTGCCTTTCATGCTTGTACCCAACATATGCAATCGTGTCGTGCTGAAGCCCATCTCTCTCAGCCGGACCGTGGCCGAGGAGTGAAACCAGTGTGAAACGAACTAGACAGTGATATGCTGTAAAATTAGTTGGGCATGGTACAAATGGTAAATGTGAGTAGACCCTAAAGGTCAACCTAAAAATATATAAAATAGGAAGGTTTTTTTTTCCCTTTAAAAAGAAAGTAAAAACACAAAACACAGGCATCATCATTCATCCTTAAAACTCAAAACTCAAGTACCATTAAGTGCAGTTATGGCTCTTGGATAAACATAGTTTCTGAGTCTGTTTGTTCTTGTTTTAATTGTCCTGAAAAATCAGATCAAACAGAGAGTGTCCGGGGTGAGATGGATCTTTTAGTATGCTTTTTGAGGCAGCGGGAACTGTAAAGATCTTCCAAGGAGGGCAGAAGGCAGCCAATGATTTTCGGTAGCAATGGGTAGGGTTTAGGGGGCCTCTATTGGCAGAAATGGAATATAAAATGTATGAGTTTGTTCTCATTAGTGTACCTGATGCACCTGATATTAAGAATTGTGTGAGCCCTACATATCTACATGTGGAGCCGCTCTTCTTCCACAGAGCCTTGTTGCAGCGCCATGTTCTGTACCTGTGCCACGGATCACCTGGGAGGAATTACTCTGATGAAGGAGAAGATTTTTTACATAAACTCTTATAAGAAGCCTTTATTACCATTATCTATGCTATTCAGATAATTCTGTAACATAATATTAACACATTTCTTTTCCGAGATGAAATAGGAAGGGGGTGCTAACCTATCAATTATATACATTGAGAGATACATAACAACATGCTGTTCTTCATTTAGGTGGAATCACTTCAAATCACATAAAATATAATCACTACAATTGTTGTGCTATTTTGGACATTAGGCAGGAGCCATGCAGGAGGAAACACACATCGTTGGTATGTCACTGCCGTACCTCAGCGGCACGCTCTCTGTTCAATCTACAGCGGATGATTATCAGCAGCCGAGCTATTTCAAAGTGATGGAGTAGCTGGTGCTGACCGTTGGATGATGCAGATGTCAGACTCTGGGCTGCTGTCCAAACAGGCCATGACCTTCCCAGCTCCACAGAAATCAGACTGATTTCTTCACATTAATCCACAATAATTGCGGTGCTTGTATTCAGGCTATACAAGCTTCAAGCATTATGACCATGGCTTCACCGTGATACTGCAGAGATCCCGAACCAGCACATAGCAGTGCACCTGCTGGCTTGTGAAGTCGAACACAACAGGATGTTCAACCTTCTTTGTTTCCTGGACACCAGGAGACCTGTTATGTGGGACAAATGGTTTCTTTTTCCATTATGTTATTTTTACTTGTGTGAGGAGAGTGCAGATGTTATAAATACATTTGTTCACAAGACTAAGACTCTTTCTGGGGTTTCTTACATTTTTTCCTTGTTAATATTTTTTTGTGGGGCATATAAGCAGCTTATGACACAATATTTACATTTATAGTGACAGCAACCTCTTGCAGCTGTAGTAATTATGAGGGGAGCAAAGGACAAAGTCAGGGGAGGTAGTATAAACAGCGAATAAGGGTGCACAGGGAGGATCTCGGGTTGGATCACTGGGTCAAACTAACATACGACTTGCACCCAAGAGGCCGCTGTTAGTGTCCCGCATGAAATCAAAGGCAACCTAAATAATAATCTTTTCACCAAAAGATGCGGTGTCAGCAGCAATGTGGCTGTTGTTATGGTGACGAGGGAGCTGAACTCTTGATTTACCAGTCCACCTATGTTCTGACCCTCACATATGGTCGTGAACTTTGGGTAGTGACCGAATGAACGAGATCAGAGATACAAGTGGCAGGAATGATTTTCCTCCGTGTGGTTGCTGGAGTCAGCCTTAGAGATAGGGTGAGGAGCTGAGATGTCTGCTCCGAGCAGGGACACTTCTCCTTCACCAGTTGAGGTGGTTCGGGGATCCAATTGATAAGAGGCCCAGGGATAGACCCAGGGGCAGACCCAGAACAGGCTGGAGAGATGATATATCTTTTCTGGGCCGAGAATGCCTCAAGAATGCCTCAGGGTACCCCAGAAAGAGCTGGAAAACATTGCTGGAGAGAGGGGTGTCTTGAATACCTTGCCTAGCCTGCTGCCCCCTTGACCCAGCGCAGGATAAGTGGAAGAAAATGGATGGATGGAAGTAGTTTCGTTGCCTAAACCTAAGCAAAATGTGACTTTTTCACAATGTTAACCACATGTTAAAAACTGCAACTGTTGTGTTTAGGTATGAGGACGTGTTGATCTGCTGCCACGGACACACATAGGGATGGTAATTTAGGAAACGCACCTGTTGGTCGTATTAGAGTGTAGGAACAAACAACCTATGTGGTCATGCGGGTTGGAGGACTTTTTTTTGCATGTTAGCATGCTAAAATTTGAGATAACATTTTTGACCAGATAGTGGCGTAAGATTTAAGGGAGACATAAATGCATGCACCAAATTTCATAACAACCCAGTTGTTTCACTCAAACCAACTATGTCAACCTTGTGTTGACATAGTTGGTTTGAGGAGGAAAGATCAGGAGATCCGCAAGCTCGGCAGGATTAATTAAGATATGGTATTTGGCGCGGCATTAGCTTTAAATTAAATGAACAACTTTTTTTTTTTTAATTGGCCACACTTGAAGCCAAAGTAACAATGACCTCCATGTTGGCCAGATGAGATTAAGGGGCTCAACAAAGCTGGTAAGGAGGTCAGCTGAAAACCAAACTACTGATTCTACATCACAGCCACATGTGCACACACAATACATATCTTATGGCCAAAGTACAAGAACATTTAAGAAATAATCAGATCAGAAATGAGACATGAACGAATGAATGCTGGACAAAAATAAAAGTAAATTGCATAGGAAATACAATAATTATTTAATAATTTATAAGAAATTCGATAAGCAGATCAAATTGTTTCAACAGTTACCGTGGCCGACTGTTGCCAGCTGAGTGGATGTACATTTAGATGCGGCTTCACCGATAATTATTTGTTGGTGTCGCTCTGACCCATGTCCATGTAAAATACTGCAGCAGCTTTAATAAGTTCAGGAGAATCCCTTAACCATTGCAGTGGCTGTGCAATAATCTAATATGAACTATACCACAGTATATAACATCAAAATCTAATGATGTTTGAAAAGGTCATTGCAGCAGAAGAGTAATCAGAGAGGTAGAAAAACACATTTCAGCAATAGCATGTATTGTACTGTTTAATCAAAAGAATAAGAATTGGTTTCTGCTTATTCAGTTCAACCTAATCAAATTATATCTAATGTCATTAACTGTAACAGCCCTGCAATAAATTGTGCCTTTTTTGAATGGCACTTATGTTTAGTTTTTTTAGAACTATATGGTCATTGTAGATGCTCATATTACCAGTAGCCTACTGTTGAATTGTTTGCTTTATATTAAAAAAGGTATTCATAATATTTTGTCCACCCCCACTAACATCTTAGTATGATAAGATCCATTCAGTTCTAATTTATTGTGGGGCTATTGCATTTGACTGGATTAAATATAGATATAAGTTATAAATTGGAAGCCTATATGTGTAAACTGTCAGCACTGGAAGACTTTGAGAACATATCAGTTATGTTTTTATATTAGACCTATTCTTTAAAAGGCTATGCTTTCTAAGGCTCTCAAAGTGTATAGTGCATCATTGTATATTCTGTTGCATGGTGCTGTAAATAGGAGACAAACTGAGCAGGTATGGAAACCTGTGAGCAGGCTAAGCTACTAAAAAAGTCTCTGATGGGCACTGAGGGGTAAAGAATAGAGACAGATTGCTTCTCTCCAATGGACAGCGTGCTAAAAATAGGTCACAGATGATTTTTTTTCTTTTCCTAATTCATCGCAAAAAGGTTCCGCTACACTGTCTGTCATCCAGGCTGAGCTGTGAAGTGAAACCCCTCCTGGCAGACTGAGAGGAGATAAGCACAAAGTTCTGACCACTTAAAGCCAGTTAGTACTTTACCAGTGCTTCACAATGAAGGGTTTCAGGGTTTAAAATAATAAATAAAATAATAATAATAATAATTTACCAATCATTGCTAATTACTGCCCAGATGATACACTACATGTGAGTGAGAATAAGAGAAGCAAACTGTCCAGCTTACTTTTAATGAAGTACATGGTGTGCTTGGCAGTCTTGAGAAGTATCCGAAGCACTCTGCATAAGTTAAAAATCTTTTATTAATACATGGTTGAAGCATGTGATCCCATTATACTGCTGAAATAGCACATTGCTACTTCTGCCATCGCTTCAGGGATGGCAGAAGTAGGTCCACCACTTTTGGTCCTGACTTAAATATCTCAGTAACTATTGGATGGATTGCCATGAATTTAGGGACAGGCATTCATGGTCCCCAGAGGATGAACTAGAATAGCTTTGGTTCACCATTGTTACTGACTGAATCAGTAGCTTGAATCAGTGCCGTCAGCCATAATAAACAGTACATTACATCCTCAGTAAAAGCCTGTTAAAATATATAATAGGCTGCAGAGCCATCAACCTTCTGTACAGTACTTGTATAAGCTGGTTTTGTAGATTGAATGTGACATTTTGGACTAGCACCGACTGGATGAACGACTGAACTGAAGACGTTCGTACTGAAGTGGAGTGAGGACAAAACAATGATTAATGATGAGGAACTTAATAGGACCACGGCCATTCTTTTGGTCTGTATTTAGTTTAATTTGGAAAAAGAAAGTGGGATTTTCAATATAAAACTTTGTGAATTCTTTTCAGTTTCTATCAGTATTTTTTGAGCTATAAGCACAATTAAACAATACTGGGTACATATGGGTGGTGCAGTTTATTTATAGCCTAACTTTTTACTTCTGGTGATTGCATTTACGCTTCAAAGAAATGCAAATGCAGAAAGAAAGAGAGAGAGAGAGAGAGAGAGAGAGAGAGAGAGAGAGAGAGAGAGAGAGAGAGAGAGAGAGAGAGAGAGAGAGAGAGAGAGAGAAATCAAAGGTAGCATACTTGATAGCTAGATAGGGACAGTAAACCAGTGTACGTTTTTTTTAGAGATGCCTCGCTGCCTGGAGGATCTTCAGCCTCTTTATATGGGGCGACTGCTCTAACCACTCAGCCCCCCGGCCGCCCAGTATGGTTTTTAATGTTTAAGACAAATAACAATTAGGCCTACTACAAGCTTTCCATAACACCATACCATTTTTAAGCAAAAACCTGGGGAGAAGAAAACCGATAAATACAACTCTTTGTCCGACAGTATGTCCTGCTTTTGCATTATATAGTTCTGAATAAGATTTTCAACAATTTCTGCCTAATATCAGTAACTGACAGCTCACTAATATGCAATTCTTTACACAGTATTTTAATAAGAAAGCACTTCACCCTCCTACTTTAGCAGCCAGACGTACAGTGGTAGAGAGATAATTGACACACTTATCAGCATGATTCACAGTCAACAGGCGTACCTGCATATGGGAGATTACAGGGGAGTACTTTCTATACTGTGGCTGTTTGCTGCAGGCACAGAGAGTTGAAGTGGTCGTGGAGAGTTTTGGTTCGGGGATGTGAATTGAGACACAGACTGCACAATGTCAAGTTGAAGTTAATCCATATAGATGATGAAAAATGTAGACAGATGAAAAATTGCACACTACTGCCATATCTGAGAAATCTGGACATAATTAACATATTCTGAAAGTACCACAAGCCTGTAGATAATGTGTTACCATATCCCACCCTAGGCCAATCAGAAATTAGATGCATTGCCTCTCTGAGTTGAATCAGAATTGTTTGATCAACATTTAAATGGTGGAGTAACAGGCACTTTGCACAAAGGCTTCATATTTTGACCTTAGCTAGTGTAACATTATAGCGCCTCTTAGAAAGCAATCTCAGAATATTTTTCACATCACAGCAGGATGAATACAGCAAGTTGCGTCCTCAAATAATACACCAATGTACTTTTTTTTCAATTCATGTCCATTAACAGACAGCTCCTACCATTGATTTGTCTTCATTGATAGTCCGAAGGCTTTTGCTCTTTTTAAAAAATCCATTAAAAGCAACATGCAGAGACAGCTTCCACTTGGACTCACATAATACATCTTACAGAACAGCCCATATTGCTTTTTGAAAGGAAACACTTATCTTGAAATGATATAGCACCATGCCAAGAAGAGACACTTTCCATTTTTCCTCAAGGGATCAATATGGTCAATGGTGAAAAACTCGGGTTGCGCCATTTTCATCAAGTCGGCCATGTAGTTGTATATTAACGATGGGAAAAAGCTAATGGCTCCTCCTCTTCTTGGGAGGTTACCCCGGTGTTCCACAACCGCTACCTCAGACCACTGATGTTTCTTATACAATGCAAATGGTTTCTGTTAGATAATACAAAGGAATGCATGTTTGCTGATGACACTGCCTTACAGAAATATGACAATCACAAATGTACATGACCGAATGTTAATTTAATGTGTGACGGAAATTTATAATTATGACTTTGTGTAACTTGAAACACAGGACAAGTCACCCTTGTGTTCTGAAATGTTCCTGTTAAGGTCATGTCAGCTGGGCTGTTTGTGCTATCTGTATGTAAACTCTACAGAACCTGATCTTTGGGGCATTCTTCCAGAGGGGAACGTTTGTGCAGGTGTCTTGAAGACGGCTTTCCTTTCAAGGAAATGATTTTGGAAATAAAATCACATGGAGAAGGACGATGTTAATGTCTTTTTTATCTTTCTTCGTTTGATCCTTACTGACTGATATGTCATTGCGAGTGTGGGGCAAGACTGACGGTGAAATCTTTGCACACTATTCACTATACACTCGCCACTATTCAGCTGAGACGTGGGGGCCGGAAGTTCAACAAACCAGCGTGCCCTCACACTGCTGGAGTCCGCAAATCCGCTAGGAAGATCTTTTCAATAATCTCTGGTGAGTTTCTTTCTTTCTGGTAGGCAGTAGGTTTAAGTCCCTCCTGTTGTGTGGTTAAAGTCCACTTGTTTGGTGTACAGTTGGAGTCTGTAGGAGTGTGCTAGCAGGCAGATTGATCCACTGCCCTCTCTCACAGTTAAAGTCTGTTTGAGAAGTAAGTTTGGACAGTTAGAGTCTGTACAGTCTTGGTGGCAAGCAGATTGGTCCACCGCCTCTACTCAGTAGGCCTAAGTAGGTTGTAAGCGCTTTGGGGGTCCAGAGGAGTGCATAGCACTTTGTTGTGTGTGTTAGGACACTCCAGGGATGACCGGGATGAGTCCGGTCCAGTAAATGTGATCCTTAACCGATGTTGGGCTGATTCTTTCTGTGTCTATGTGTAGGTGCTCAAATACAGGGAGCACAGTATTGAAGCAGTTTGAGTTTAACCAGAGAGGTTAAGTACATTTAATAAATGGGTTACAAGCACTTTTTCTTAAAGGGGACCCCCGTGTATGTGTTGCATGACCCTACTGTAGAAGAAAGTACCTTGCAGTGACAAGGGCATTATAGTCTTCGTGTTTTCCCTTTATTTTAACTCTTGCCTGTCTGTGTGTGCTGTGTTGAAAGGAGAGAGGATAGCACTAGAGAAAGCGTTTATCTATGTGCTAAATATGGAGAGAAAACAGTACTTGTTGAAGGGCCGTGCGTCTCTCCCCTTATCAGACGTTTCCTCCCTCCACCTTTTTTTTCCTCTGGAGAGAGAGAAATATTGTGAGTTGTAAATAAGTGGTGTCGACTCAAAAACCTGTGTGAAATTTAATAATTATATTGCAATAGCATCTAAGTATATGAAGTATGTGCGCTGTGCTGGGACATGGGTTGTGTGTGGCAGGCTGTATGGACGTGTGTGTATGTGTATGAATGTTTGCCTGTGTGTTTTTGCAATGTTCAGGTTTGTTTGCTGCACGGATGGAAAACATGTAAGAAATCCTAAGAAACACTTTATATATAAAAGGAGAAGAATTCAGAAATAAATGAAGGAAGTAAAGACTATAAGCACATTTTTCTTAAAGGTCATTTTTCACGACAGAGGGCAGAAAAGACTGAAGCCTCTCAGATAATAGATATTCCCCTGCCTCTTATATCATTTTAAACCGTGGTAGCAACTTGTCAATCACAAGGTAGCTACACTAAAGCATACCATGCTTTTATTGTCTGTTTTATTCCAAATCCAACCATTCTTTACTAAATGAACATGTTTTAGTGTGAAACTGATTAAATTATTATCAGATCAATAATGATCAGAGCCACAGGGATGAGTGAACCAATGGTGCTGCCATCTTCCAAAGTATATACAAATCAATGGGAAATTACCACTTAATTTAAGTCAGATTAGTTTCTGTATCGTTGTGCAGTATGGTCTAATGCTATCCAGAGATAGGACAAAAGTAGCTTTGAAAGAGGGATGAGATTCTATTAGACTGTAGCTATAATCAGATTGAATTGCCATTTGGTTTTCACCTCTATTTGAAGATGTGGGTGTTCACTCAGAGGTCAGAATGAATATCCTGCCCTTCTGTGACAGAATTAGTTTTATCATTTTCGTCATCTGGAAAGAATAAAAGGCCAAATGTAAAACTGCTACAGAATAATAACACAAATGGACAGACAGAGCTCTATCTAAAGGAAGAAGAAACTCTGATAATCTGCAATCTATGAAAATAACAAATGACAAGTATTTCAATGACTGGATTCCAATAAATGATAATCAGGAAAGAGAATACTTATATGTCTTTATTATTAAAGTATAAATGTTTTTTATTACCAATCCAAAGAAGAGTAAACCAACACTTTAAAACATTTTAGGTTTGCAGGTGGAACGGTGAAAGAAGTGGTGGAGGTTTATACATAAGAATATTTTTAGCCCCTCTCACTTCCCTCAGAGTGCCAAAGCTTGTCTGCTGCTGTCGTCTCTCTCTGGGAATATCGAGGGATACCTTAGACAGGCCAAGTCATCTCAGGTTCACTCAGACAGAAAACATAAATCTGAGCTGGAGGTTTCATGTCCAGAGACAGGGCACATGTGTCCGGACCACTCGTCCACTTCACTAATATTTTGAACATAATCATTTTAAGTCTTGACATGACTGAGGTTTGCTGCAAATTCTTAAACTGACAAAGGTTCAATTATCAGCCACATGAGGAGGGGATGCTGGACTGAAATAATAATGATGTGGCTGTTTATGGATTCTCAGTGGACACAAGTCAGTTTCTTTTATTGTAATGTCAGTTCTAAGCTTAGCTTAGAGCATACTTCTAAGCTTAAGTATGTTATTTCGAGCTTGTTGGGTTTGTGTCTTTATGAATAATACCTGACTTTGGTTTTACCCTGTCTGAAATCATTAGTCAAAGAAGTGAGCTAATAGCCAGTGGCACCCAAAAAAGGTTGTTTTATCGTTTCTATAAACCTTTTAGTTACCTAAGCACAGCCACAGTAAAGCAAAGGGAAACATGCTACTAAAAGGTGGCACACCGCTATAGTCTGTGCTCATACTATTTCAATATGTGAAAAGAAACATAGCGGATATATCAAATCTGTTAAGGATTGAATGGAGTCTGGACCCAAATGCACGACTCAAACACAAGGTCAGCAATAAGTAACCAGTTTTCTTTGCACAGTCTGTGGTTGGTCCACAGGCAGGCAGGGTGGAAGCAAACACAAGATCACAAGGTAGGTGATCTGCGATGAGGTGAAAGGGCACAGAGAGTATTAGCCGCACAAGCTACAACAAAACAACACAAGGGCAAAACACACAGGGGAGCCAGGATGCAAACTACCACATAGACCAAAGAAAATATCTGGCAACAAGTAGGAGGGCATCCAGAGGCTTTATGGAAGGGCTGATTGACGAAAGTTTCAATGTTCTTCAAAAAAACAGACTTGGAACACCCAACCTCTCTCTGAGGGAGGGATGACCCTCTGGCCTTCATCTGGACAACCTGCAGTCTCAGGGTTTCAGTCTCCTTAGAGCAGCTCGCCATCTTGCAAAGTGACCAGGAGAACTGCAGATAAATAGGGTGTGTCCAACAATAAGTACATTTTTACCAGGT
This sequence comes from Echiichthys vipera, assembly GCF_963691815.1. Taxonomy (NCBI): domain Eukaryota; kingdom Metazoa; phylum Chordata; class Actinopteri; order Perciformes; family Trachinidae; genus Echiichthys; species Echiichthys vipera. The sequence continues at coordinate 11,162,099 of NC_139826.1, forward strand.
GCCAGATTAACACCAATAATGCCATAAAATGAAAGAAGGAGTGATACTGATAATGAAATAAACCCAACAAAGCTCCTTTAATGCAGCAACAAATTAGAGTGAGAATAATAACTGTAAGGTGAAATTTTAGTCTAACTCACTGAGAGCAAATCACAAACAATCCTCAAATGGTTGCTGCCGGTAAGCTGCCTTGTAATTGCCTTGACATTTTAGAAACCTTATGAGAGGCATATGTAATTCACCATGCTTCTTTTTATTCATCTGCAGTATACCCATTTTGGAATTTACCTTTGACAGTGTCCTTCCTTTCAAACACAAGATGGGCAAGACGTTAAAGCTGTTCTTACGCCCAGTTTGGTTATTGCAGTCTGATTTATAGTTATAAGGCATCTTACATGAATACCTGCTAATTGTTAACAAGCTGCCACACATGTAAGGGGCTGGCAATTAGCTGCACATATACTTAGTATGCCTAGCTTGCTGTCACTTGAGAGAGATGATATAATGATGTCATTAAGGTCACTGTGATAGACATCTCAATCACATGATTGGGATGACGGCACTGTAATACTGCAGAACTGATGAGGCCTGTCAGATGAGATGATGACTCAGCTTGTGTGCAACATAGGTGTTTGTTTCTTGGATGTGAAAACACGTGACTTGACCATTAAGAAGTACGTTTTGATTGCTTTTATACCTACAGTAAATGCATGGTGTAGATTAAGGCAAAATCCAGAGTGATCACAAGAGGATATACAATACTACAAACATGAACTATGAACTGCAGGCTGACTCTATTTAAAATAAAGAATCCAATTAAAATTCTGGTATCATATGTGGAAATTATGATTCATTATTAACATAATTAATTATTAACATAATTAATAACACTAATATCTCTGCATCATAGTTGATGACTAAATGTCCCCTTAGTTTAACTAAGTCCGTAACTTGGACCAACCCTTACTTGGTTAAGAGTACCCTCTAGTGGCAAACAAATCATACAGGGAGATATTTCATATTCGAGGGATACAGCAGATACAATACAAACACATTTTATATAATTCAGTTCAGTTCAATTTTATTTATAGTGCTAAACCATGACGAAGGTTATCTCAGGACACTTTCCAATAGAGTAGGTCTAGGTCACACTCTATAATTTAATTATGATTTACAGAAACCCAACAATTCCTCCATGAGCAACTGCAAGTTGCATTGCAGCCATCTTTGATGAGAAAAAGAGAGACCCAGAGATGCAAAATAATAACAGAATTAACATTAACAACTATGATCATCGCAGGAATATGACTAATAACAGTCATGGCAGTAGGATATTCTAGAACAGGGGTTCCCAAACCTGCTCTTGGAGAGCTACTGCCCTGCATGTTTTAGGTTTCCCCCTGGTTTCTCCCTGCTCCAACAAACCTGACTCTAATTATTATCAAACCTGCGACAAGCTTCAGCTGCTTGATCAGAGCACATCATTAGACTCAAGTGTGTTGGAGCAGAGAGAAACCTAAAACATGCAGGACAGTAGCTCTCCAGGAGCAGGATTGGGCACTAGACTGAGTAGTAGAAATAATAGCAGTAAATGATAAAGACAACATAAGATGATACAATAAGTGTTGTGAAGGGGTATATTTTACCACAAAAAGAAAATAGACTACTGACATATACAGCATATAGTTTGCGTCAAACTGCTCAGAGAGTCACTGTTGTGAATAGTGGTGCTGTTGCTGATAGGGATGAGCGAATACAGCATTATCTGTATCTGTATCCGTTTACCATATGAATTATCCGTACTCAGGGTGGGAGGTATTAATTCATTTGTAATATTTATACCACTACTACCTTTATTTTTTTATGGAATACGGAAAGAAAGTGTCAGACACTCGGTTAAAAAAAACAAAAAAAATCTCCACAGGCAGAGAGGCAACGTGAGTCCCATTTAGCAGTACGTCTGAACGAACCCACGTTTACAAAACTCTGCTGTTAACAGGTGAGTACAAATCGAAGTAAAAACAAACCTGAAGCTGAAGAGACTTAAAAGTTAAAAAAAGAAAGAGACCCACGAGTCTGAGTGAGGGAGAGACAGAGCGTGCGTGCGTGTGTGTGTGTGTGTGTGTGTGTGTGTGTGTGTGTGTGTGAGTGCAGCAGAGGAGGACACAGCAGCGGAGCGGTGCTGTGACAAGCATATCACAGATGCAGACACTAATCCGCTAATGAGGATTTTCATTCAAGTACCCGGCTCATCTCTAGTTGCTAACGTTCTGTGAATAAATATAAATACGACATTATTTCAAGTCTGGGTAAGTCTCGAGAATAAGTCCTTTATTTAAGTTAGATCACTTATTTAAAGGTAGATACTATGAGCCCAATGCATATAATATAAAAACTAGCGTAGGACAACAACCAAAATCAGCTATTATTGATTGTTTCTGATAAGTGTAAAGGTTTGTTTACATCTGTAATGTTTCTATTTAGGGAGGAAATGTCTCCAGGGTCCAACACCACCAATCATATTTCTTTTCATGGCTTTGACTCTCTACTCATGTTTCATTTCTTTTACAATGGAGATCATGTTCAAGATTAACAAGTGGATCCTGTTCCAATGAACAGCTTTTTTATGCTGCAGAGGAAGTTTCTTTTCTTATTACAGTTCATTATCTTCCACTCTGTGTTATCATGAACCAGGGCGCCACAGTGCTGGTGGTCAGGAGGACAGCGACTAAGGTAGCAGCTCACAGCCGACTGTCCGCTCATCCACACCCATTCACCAGCCAAGAAACGCAATCCAACCCACACCTAAAGGAAACAACAGGATTACTGCACTGCGACATTAATACAGAGAGAAAGGTAACAAACCACATTTAAGACCTATTTACATTTTGAATTTGCTGTATCAATTGTATTAGTGTTGATATTATTTTTGTTATTAACCCTTTTGAAATAGTCACTTTTTTTGTTTTACAGCCTAAAATGATAATACATAAAAAAATGTAGTTTTCCAGCATGATTTGCATATTTTTCCTTACAACATTCAAGTGAAAAAAAATCTGAAAATTAATAAAAAAAAGAAAAACTAGAATAGCAGGGGTGGAAAAGTGATTAGTCCCTTTATAATCACCTTCCAAATTACATACCAAGTTAATTGGCCTCCACCTGATCAACTGAGGTGTTTTTCATTTTACTTCAGTATAAAATCAGCTGTTCGTTGAGGATTCCTCTCCTAGTATGGTAACACAATTAATTCACCATGGTTGGAAAGATGATTTCAAAAGAGCTCCAGGATACAGTTGTGGATCCATCCTCAAATGGGTAGGAAAAGATTGACCAGGGAAGCTACCAAGAGGCCCATGGTGACCTTGAAGGAGTGAAGTCTGAAGTCTTAATGGCAGAGATTGGACGATCTGTGCATGTGACAACAATTTCACAAGTTCTACATGTTTGGCAGGGTGCAGAGAAAGCCTTTTCTGAAAAAATGTCGCACTGAGTCTCATAAAAAACATATTGAATATTCTGATGCCGTGTTGAAAAAGGTTATATGGTCAGATTAGATCAATATTTAAGTTTTTGGGCTGAACTCTAAGCGCTATGTTTGGCAGAAACCAAACACAGCACACCACCCAAAACACACCATAGCTACAGTGAAGCATGGTGGTGGCAGCATCATGTTGTGGGCTTGTTTCTCTTCAGCAGGGACTGGGCAGTTGGTCAGGATTGACACCCAAATTCTTGAGGAAAACCTGTGTCCCTCTGTTAGACACTTGAAAATTGGCAGGTGGTTCACCTTCCAGCATGACAACGACCCAAAACACACCTCCATAAAAACAACAAAGGGGCTAAAGGACAGGAAGGTGAATGTCCTAGAGGAGCCGAGTCAGAGCCCGGACCTGAATCCTACAGAAAATCTGTGGATGGACTTGAAGAGTGCAGTCCATCACCGCTTACCACAGAATTTGACTGAACTCCAACAGTTCTGCAGGAAGACTGGGGAAATATTCCCCAGTGTAGCTGCACAAAGCTGGTAGAGACATATCCAAACAGACGGATGGCTGTAATTAAAGAAAAAGGTGCCTCCACAAAGTATTAAATCTTTCTTTTTCTTTATTCTAGTTTTTCATTTTTTTATTAATTTTCAGAAATTTTGCAAAAAAATATTTCACTTGAATGTTGTAAGGCAAAATGTATCAATAACGCTGGAAAAATATATTTTTTATGTATTATCATTTCAGGCTGTAAAAAAATAAAAGTGACTATTTAAAAAGGGTCTCATGACTTTCTATAGGCACTGTACATGCAGTCTTGTTTGCTGGATGTACAGTGATGTACCGTGCAGGGATAAAGCCTCTCATCCAATGTCAGGCACCTTCCACAATCAGTTTTCCAGGGCTAAGAGCCACTCAAGACAAGTGTAATTGCCAGAGCATTTTTTCCTCTTTCCCAGAATGAGGACACATTGTGTGTTGTGGAGATAGTTCTCTAACTAAGCAAGGCTAATTTAGATGCCACTGCCATTGATGAGTGCTTTGCAGCAACTGTGTCACAGATTTTTTGCCACTTATGTAGTTATTTTCTCTGGAGCTCATAATTACGTTTTGAACGCACTGATGTGAAAGCAGTATGTATCCAGGCAACCAGCAGAGACTCCAGGAAGTCACTACGTTGAGCTAAGAAATAGTCGATCACATACAAACTGCAGAAAAACATCAAACCTCAGCAGTGGCTGCTTTCTGTCGTATTGTCTCTTTGTCCAACACAATGTTTTTTGCTTCATGCAGGCTGGCAAGGTCGTACGACTGTGTGGTACTTCCCACAGCGGGGTCCAGAGCCCCCAGCTGTCTGCAGTGCAGCAAGGCATCTTTCCATGTCTTCTTCTCCTGGACCAGAATCAGTCTTTCATCACACAGGAAGGGGTGACGCTCAGTGCAGTCGTGACTTTCCCATCTTGGGTTTGACTGACGCTTCAAAACACAATTCTCACCTGGGTTTGGGTAACCTACAAGAACAAGGAGAGACAGACTGAAATAACTGTTAGGACCACATTCTAGTAAAACAAAGAATCATTTCTATACAATTCTATATAAAGTACTAAGCTTACAGATATATTCATTAGTGTGATCTCTGATGCTTAAACCTTCCTAGAACTATTTTTGGTTTTCTGATCTCAACTGTTCAATTGGCCTGAGTTACAGCTGAGTAACTGTATAATTGTGTGACATGTCATATCAATGGGGTATAACTTCTATATAAAAGTTTGCTACATGCTCAAATATATTCTTGTCTTGACCTTTTTTAAAGTAATAACTGTTACACATAATTGTGTTCAAGTTAAATTGCATAAATGTATGAACTAGAGCAGCTGCCACAGCTTTATCCTAAGTTAAATCAACTATACAGCTATAACAAGATGTTATTTAAATACTATCTTAAAGGTTATCCCATTATGTTCATAATGCTTTGTGTTCAGGGTCCCATATTGTAAAAAGAGAGATGTTTTTTTAAATTGTAAAACAGGTCGAGGTGTGTGAACTTGGCGTTTCAGGCAGAGGGTGAATAGATTCCCAAAATATTACAAGTATGTACCTGAAAAGTGTGCCAAACGTAAGCAGGCTAACATGGTCACAATATTGGTGTTTACATTCACTTTCTCCAGACAGAGAATGGAAGTGAATAAATATTACATTAGCTATCAAAAGAAGATCACATAGAAAAGAATAGAATAATAATATAAAGAGATAGATCCCAGATACATTAAATTGGGGTAAATTAACAGTTTCCCCCTCTTTCGCAGAGTCAGAGACATGCCACCGGACAGAGATTTGTTTTATGTACTTGGCATAAACTTAAGTCATTTCAAACAGCAATATCTTGGCTAAACAATTGAGTGTATATGGTATCAAATAACATAACCATGTTAAGCTCATGATGGTGCGGAAAAGTCAGGGTATCACTAAAGTCATCTTCATGTTACCATTGATATCTGTAAGAATAGCTGTTCCAATTTTCAATACATCAAATAGTTGTTGAGATATTTCATTCCTGACCATAGTATTGCAACAATCAAAAAACAAAGCGACATTTCTATCAATATGCAGCTAGGGTGGATGTTTAGTCCTACATTCAAATTGATTTATTTTTTTCCAAGTGCACAAAAAAAAAAAAATCACAACAGCCGTATAGTGTGTCTGCCTTTAGGTGAAGAGGGGGACTGAGACAAAAAGCTATAACACAACAACACAGACCCCGCAATCCCTCCCAACAACCCATATCAGACATATAACATTTTCCATTCAGGTATTATTTTATAATATTCTCCCCCTCAGAACACGGCACAGTACCGGCCTGAAGTGCAACACTGAGTGATGGATTTAATTTTCTCTAACAGCACTAGTCAAATGTTTATAGACGTATATTTTAGCATAAATGGTTAAGGTGTTATGACTTCATTGTGAAACATTGAATTAGTTTAATTGTGGAAAAGGTCACAACAACCAACCAAACAACTAAACAACATATAACATAAGTAGATAGACACGGTAAAATAATAATAATAATATTAATAAATAAATAAACTAATAGCAAAAATAAATAAAATAATTCGAGGAGGAATACAAAAAAAAAAGGGGGGGGGGGGTCTCTCCTTCCAGGCACTAGGAAGTGTCCTCAGCATCATCAGGAATAACAGTAACACTGTTACTAATAAAAGTCAGCAGTTGGTGTAGACATTGTAAAATATCACGTATCCAACTACTATGAGTCAGTGGAGTGTTTCCATTTAAGGAGAATGTTACGTCTGGCGCGCAGGGTGGTGCCACAGCACGTTGTGTCGTAATGGGCAGATTTTTAGACGGAGGGAGCCAAAAACACCAGTCAGAGGATTTGGTTCCAAATTTGTGTTAAGAGCCTGTTTTAGGCTTAGAAATATATCAGACCAAAATTCAAAAAGCTTCAGGCACGTGCAGAACATGTCTGTGTGGTCGGCTGGGGACTGCTTACAACAGTTACAAGCGTCACTGTGACTAGGTTATATCTTAGCCAATTTAGCATTGGTGAAATGGGATGAGTGAACCAATTTTAAAATGTCCCTCCACTGGCCCTCAGTAATGTCTTTCCCATGTGTTTTTAGGTGATACAGTGGGGACTGGGCTCAGAAGGGCAATCTTATTATAAATTATAGATATCAGTCGTTTGTGTTGTACCTTGAGAGCCAGGAATTGGTCCATCTCAGCTTCAGGGGGGCGGTTCTGAAAATGTGGGAATTGCTTTTGGATAAAATGTCTCATTTGAAGATATCGAAAGAAGTGGCTATTAGGCAGGCTGTATTTGTCCGACATAAATGCAAAGGACGCAAAAACACCTTCGTCATACAGGTCATTAAGCGTTTTGAGGCCCTTATCTGACCATATGCGGAATGCAGGGTCGGTGCAGGAAGGGAGAAACGCATAATTGTTCGAAACTGGGGCAAGGATCGAAGCACATTGCAAGCTGTACTGCTTCCTGAACTGGATCCAAATTTTAATGGTATTAACAACATCGGATTGGGTGAGTAAATCGTAAAATGCAAAGAGCAGGAAGAAGATGTTATCTCAGTATGAGCCCAGAGTTGGAAGATGTCTGCATCTTCACCGCGGAGCCAATATAAAAGTTTATTAATGTTGCAAGCCCAGAAGTAAATCATTTGCCAAATAAAGGCGTTTAGTTGTTGGTCCAGATTAGCAAAAAACGATTTGTTAAGACAAATTGGGAGATGTTGAAAAAGATACAGAAACTTTGGTAAAATGACCATCTTAATGAGATGGGCCTGCAAGGGAGAGGGGTAGGCCCGCCCATCTAGACAAGTCCGATTTACATTTATCTAATAGCGGCTGGAAGTTCTTTCGAAAAAGGTCCCTGAAGGAGCTGGTGATAAACACCCCCAAATACTTGAACCCGTTGTCAGCTGTTTTAAAGGGAAATATGGATTATGGGAGTGATCTCGCCAACTTGTTGACAAAAAAACCCTGAATTGAACAGAATTGATAAAACTGGAGGGAGGGATAATGTGGGGTTTGAAATAAATAAGAGGTCGTCCGCATATAAAGAGAGTTTGTGGACTAGCCCAAAACGAGCCTTTAAACTCATTCTGGTTTCTAAGCCAGATGACTAATGGCTCAATGGCTATGTTGAACAGCAAGGTCGAGGGTGGACAGCCCTGCTGGGTCCCACGTTTGAGAGGGAAATATGCTGTGAGGGTTACATACAGAAGCTTAACACAAGGAATAAAATTAAAATCAAAGCCAAATTTCTCCAAAATGAAAAATAGAAAGCCCCACTCCACCCGGTTGAAGGATTTCTCTGCATCCAGCGCTACTACAACAACCGAGGATATGATGTTGAGCAGCCTTCTGGTGTTGAAGAATGGGTGTCTCCCTAATATGAAGCCTGTCTGGTCTAGTGAAATTATCGATGACATCACACTTTGGAGGCGGAGGGTGAGGACCTTACAATCTTTACTAAAAGGTGAGACCGGTCTGTAGCTGCAACATGAAGTAGGGTCCCTGTCTTCCTTCAGGAGCAATGAAAAATTGAATCCCTTAAATTTTGGAGTACATTAAAAGTAACACGTAAACATGGAAATTGGACTTGAGAACAGCACTCAGTAATATATTCAATGTCCTTCTAACCTTGCTCCGAGATGATGAATTTGGCTACCTCATTTCCTTTGGACCATTTCCATGAGCCGGATGTGTAATGCAAACCAATCCAGCCTTCATACAAGACAAGTCTGTCATCACTCTGGTTGCTGATGGTGACCAAATCACTTTGGTGAGCTCTGCAGTAGTTCTGAGCACCATGCCAGGTATCCGGATTGGAGATGAGGACAAACATTGAAATGCTCACGCCTGATGTCGCTGCGCACAGAGGAGGGAAGAGGACGAAGAAGACGATGTGGATGAAGAGAAGACCGGGAATGTTTGTCTCCATGTTGTCTTTAAAAAAAGGCTTCAGAGTAAAATGAGGTCACTTTTCAGGTATGATAACACAATAATGCAATTATTAAAGTCTATGGCAGGCCCTTTTAAGCTTTAATCACTAGCTGTAGCTATTGTAGATATCATGAATTTCAAGCCAACATATTTTTATAGCAATTCTAACAAAAGATATCTTCAAGTCATATACACCCGTTCACATGTCTGCTTACATCTGATACACGCATGTCTTTCTACATCTCACGCCGACGATGTTCTCTGTATCTAACCTGTACTAACACACTAACATCCTGACACTTATTCTAACCTGTACTAACACACTAACATCCTGACACTTATTCTACCTGTACTAACACACTAACATCCTGACACTTATTCTAACCTGTACTAACACACTAACATCCTGACATTTATTCTACCTGTACTAACACACTAACATCCTGACACTTATTCTACCTGTACTAACACACTAACATCCTGACACTTATTCTACCTGTACTAACACACTAACATCCTGACACTTATTCTACTTGTACTAACACACTAACATCCTGACACTTATTCTACCTGTACTAACACACTAACATCCTGACACTTTTTCTACCTGTACTAACACACTAACATCCTGACACTTATTCTACCTGTACTAACACACTAACATCCTGACACTTATTCTACCTGTACTAACACACTAACATCCTGACACTTATTCTACCTGTACTAACACACTAACATCCTGACACTTATTCTAACCTGTACTAACACACTAACACACTTATTCTAACCTGTACTAACACACTAACATCCTGACACTTATTCTACCTGTTCTAACACACTAACATCCTGACACTTATTCTAACCTGTACTAACACACTAACATCCTGACACTTATTCTAACCTGTACTAACACACTAACATCCTGACACTTATTCTACCTGTACTAACACACTAACATCCTGACACTTATTCTAACCTGTACTAACACACTAACATCCTGACACTTATTCTACCTGTACTAACACACTAACATCCTGACACTTATTCTACCTGTACTAACACACTAACATCCTGACACTTATTCTACTTGTACTAACACACTAACATCCTGACACTTATTCTACCTGTACTAACACACTAACATCCTGACACTTATTCTACCCTGTACTAACACACTAACATCCTGACACTTATTCTACCTGTACTAACACACTAACATCCTGACACTTATTCTACCTGTACTAACACACTAACATCCTGACACTTATTCTACCTGTACTAACACACTAACATCCTGACACTTATTCTACTTGTACTAACACACTAACATCCTGACACTTATTCTACCTGTACTAACACACTAACATCCTGACACTTTTTCTACCTGTACTAACACACTAACATCCTGACACTTATTCTACCTGTACTAACACACTAACATCCTGACACTTATTCTACCTGTACTAACACACTAACATCCTGACACTTATTCTACCTGTACTAACACACTAACATCCTGACACTTATTCTACCTGTACTAACACACTAACATCCTGACACTTATTCTACCTGTACTAACACACTAACATCCTGACACTTATTCTACCTGTACTAACACACTAACATCCTGACACTTATTCTAACCTGTACTAACACACTAACACACTTATTCTAACCTGTACTAACACACTAACATCCTGACACTTATTCTAACCTGTACTAACACACTAACATCCTGACACTTATTCTAACCTGTACTAACACACTAACATCCTGACACTTATTCTACCTGTACTAACACACTAACATCCTGACACTTATTCTACCTGTACTAACACACTAACATCCTGACACTTATTCTACCTGTACTAACACACTAACATCCTGACACTTATTCTACCTGTACTAACACACTAACATCCTGACACTTATTCTACCTGTACTAACACACTAACATCCTGACACTTATTCTAACCTGTACTAACACACTAACATCCTGACACTTATTCTAACCTGTACTAACACACTAACATCCTGACACTTATTCTACCTGTACTAACACACTAACATCCTGACACTTATTCTAACCTGTACTAACACACTAACATCCTGACACTTATTCTACCTGTACTAACACACTAACATCCTGACACTTTTTCTACCTGTACTAACACACTAACATCCTGACACTTTTTCTACCTGTACTAACACACTAACATCCTGACACTTATTCTACCTGTACTTACACACTAACATCCTGACACTTTTTCTACCTGTACTAACACACTAACATCCTGACACTTATTCTACCTGTACTAACACACTAACATCCTGACACTTATCCCACCTGTACTAACACACTAACATCCTGACACTTATTCTAACCTGTACTAACACACTAACATCCTGACACTTATTCTACCTGTACTAACACACTAACATCCTGACACTTATTCTACCTGTACTAACACACTAACATCCTGACACTTATTCTACCTGTACTAACACACTAACATCCTGACACTTATTCTACCTGTACTAACACACTAACATCCTGACACTTATCCTACCTGTACTAACACACTAACACACTTATTCTACCTGCACTAACACACTAACATCCTGACACTTATTCTACCTGTACTAACACACTAACATCCGGACACTTATTCTACCTGTACTAACACACTAACATCCTGACACTTATCCCACCTGTACTAACACACTAACATCCTGACACTTATTCTACCTGTACTAACACACTAACATCCTGACACTTATTCTACCTGTACTAACACACTAACATCCTGACACTTATTCTACCTGTACTAACACACTAACACACTTATTCTAACCTGTACTAACACACTAACATCCTGACACTTATTCTACCTGTACTAACACACTAACATCCTGACACTTATCCCACCTGTACTAACACACTAACATCCTGACACTTATTCTACCTGTACTAACACACTAACATCCTGACACTTATTCTACCTGTACTAACACACTAACATCCTGACACTTATTCTAACCTGTACTAACACACTAACATCCTGACACTTATTCTAACCTGTACTAACACACTAACATCCTGACACTTATTCTACCTGTACTAACACACTAACATCCTGACACTTATTCTAACCTGTACTAACACACTAACATCCTGACACTTATTCTACCTGTACTAACACACTAACATCCTGACACTTATTCTACCTGTACTAACACACTAACATCCTGACACTTATTCTACCTGTACTAACACACTAACATCCTGACACTTATTCTACCTGTACTAACACACTAACATCCTGACACTTATTCTACCTGTACTAACACACTAACATCCTGACACTTATTCTAACCTGTACTAACACACTAACATCCGGACACTTATTCTAACCTGTACTAACACACTAACACACTTATTCTAACCTGTACTAACACACTAACACACTTATTCTACCTGTACTAACACACTAACATCCTGACACTTATTCTACCTGTACTAACACACTAACATCCTGACACTTATTCTAACCTGTACTAACACACTAACATCCTGACACTTATTCTAACCTGTACTAACACACTAACATCCTGACACTTATTCTACCTGTACTAACACACTAACATCCTGACACTTATTCTACCTGTACTAACACACTAACATCTTGACACTTATTCTAACCTGTACTAACACACTAACATCCTGACACTTATTCTACCTGTACTAACACACTAACATCCTGACACTTATTCTACCTGTTCTAACACACTAACATCCTGACACTTATTCTACCTGTACTAACACACTAACATCCTGACACTTATTCTACCTGTACTAACACACTAACATCCTGACACTTATTCTACCTGTACTAACACACTAACACACTTATTCTACCTGTACTAACACACTAACATCCTGACACTTATTCTACCTGTACTAACACACTAACATCCTGACACTTATTCTACCTGTACTAACACACTAACACACTTATTCTACCTGTACTAACACACTAACATCCTGACACTTATTCTACCTGTACTAACACACTAACATCCTGACACTTATTCTAACCTGTACTAACACACTAACATCCTGACACTTATTCTACCTGTACTAACACACTAACATCCTGACACTTATTCTACCTGTACTAACACACTAACATCCTGACACTTATTCTACCTGTACTAACACACTAACATCCTGACACTTATTCTACCTGTACTAACACACTAACATCCTGACACTTATTCTACCTGTACTAACACACTAACATCCTGACACTTATTCTACCTGTACTAACACACTAACATCCTGACACTTATTCTAACCTGTACTAACACACTAACATCCTGACACTTATTCTACCTGTACTAACACACTAACATCCTGACACTTATTCTAACCTGTACTAACACACTAACATCCTGACACTTATTCTACCTGTACTAACACACTAACATCCTGACACTTATTCTACCTGTATTAACACACTAACACACTTATTCTACCTGTACTAGCACACTAACATCCTGACACTTATTCTACCTGTACTAACACACTAACATCCTGACACTTATTCTACCTGTACTAACACACTAACATCCTGACACTTATTCTACCTGTACTAACACACTAACATCCTGACACTTATTCTACCTGTACTAACACACTAACATCCTGACACTTATTCTAACCTGTACTAACACACTAACATCCTGACACTTATTCTAACCTGTACTAACACACTAACATCCTGACACTTATTCTACCTGTACTAACACACTAACATCCTGACACTTATTCTACCTGTACTAACACACTAACATCCTGACACTTATTCTACCTGTACTAACACACTAACATCCTGACACTTATTCTACCTGTACTAACACACTAACATCCTGACACTTATTCTAACCTGTACTAACACACTTACATCCTGACACTTATTCTACCTGTACTAACACACTTACATCCTGACACTTATTCTAACCTGTACTAACACACTAACATCCTGACACTTATTCTAACCTGTACTAACACACTAACATCCTGACACTTATTCTAACCTGTACTAACACACTAACATCCTGACACTTATTCTACCTGTACTAACACACTAACATCCTGACACTTATTCTACCTGTACTAACACACTAACATCTTGACACTTATTCTAACCTGTACTAACACACTAACATCCTGACACTTATTCTACCTGTACTAACACACTAACATCCTGACACTTATTCTACCTGTTCTAACACACTAACATCCTGACACTTATTCTACCTGTACTAACACACTAACATCCTGACACTTATTCTACCTGTACTAACACACTAACATCCTGACACTTATTCTACCTGTACTAACACACTAACACACTTATTCTACCTGTACTAACACACTAACATCCTGACACTTATTCTACCTGTACTAACACACTAACATCCTGACACTTATTCTAACCTGTACTAACACACTAACATCCTGACACTTATTCTACCTGTACTAACACACTAACATCCTGACACTTATTCTACCTGTACTAACACACTAACATCCTGACACTTATTCTACCTGTACTAACACACTAACACACTTATTCTACCTGTACTAACACACTAACATCCTGACACTTATTCTACCTGTACTAACACACTAACATCCTGACACTTATTCTAACCTGTACTAACACACTAACATCCTGACACTTATTCTACCTGTACTAACACACTAACACACTTATTCTAACCTGTACTAACACACTAACATCCTGACACTTATTCTAACCTGTACTAACACACTAACATCCTGACACTTATTCTACCTGTATTAACACACTAACATCCTGACACTTATTCTACCTGTACTAACACACTAACATCCTGACACTTACTCTTCTCTTACACTTTATTCTTGTGTTAGGTTAAAATGTTTATGTATAGTTGCACTGTCGTTATTTGCTGCTCTGTGTGCCCTGAATTGCCCCGTGGGGACAAATAAAGTTTTTTGAAATTGAATTGAATTGAATTGAAAAGTAATTTCTCACTTGTCAAATGTAACCTCTTGATATCAACGTTTCATTTCTGACTAGTGGAAATGTTTTTGTAGATATCTGTCACTTAACTACAACTACTCAACTTTTAACACTGACTTCTATCCAAACTAAAATTTTGACTTTTTATAATTCCAATTCAACATATCTGTAATGTCATTTTTACTAGCTCCAATTCTGATTAATAATGGCTACAAGTCAGTTCTCACTAGTCAAAATGTTGATTGTTGATATCAACAATTCAATTCTCACTAGTGTTAAATGCGGATTAAAAACAATTCAATTTTTATCAGTGGTTATGTTCATTATAGAAATCTACAATTGGTCTTTCATAACAAATATCAAAATTCAAATCTAGGTATCTAAAATGAATGTCTAACTAGACAAAATTGAATGATTGATATGTCAGCTCGTTACTGAATTATTGGAATTTCTGAAATTCAGTCGTAACAAGTGAAACATATATTTGTACAAGTATATATTTGAGATATTGACAATTTATTTTAAAACTAGTTCGAATTTAATTTTAGATATCAAAAAGAAATTTCCACGAGTCAAAATGTCAGCGTACATATCCAAAATGAACCTGGTCATTAAAAAGTCGCCCAATGGCTTTGTGCTACTTTGTTAATATCACGCCCGCGTATCCAAAATGGTTTGTTGATGTGTGGGACACATTTGAAATGGGACATTACATATCAACTGGTCACAATCCTTTTCCGACATCCTTTTCTGGAAAATTGAACAAGAGGCGTCCGTGGTCGTTATTCTTTCTAGTGAAGAAGGAATTAGTGTTAACTATAATTAAATTAAATATATCTGCAACTACAACTTTTACACGTGAAAATATAGCCTATTTGTATTTGTAAATTCTCTACAGATGTTATTTTACTCTAGTGAATACAGATTGTACTGCTCACGCAACCATCCATTCATATAGTTCCACTGAGAGAAATATCCGACCACAGTCAATCAAACCACATTACCACAAATTTCCTTCAACTAAATGAGGATAAAACTGAGATAATTGTTTTTGGTGCTAAGAAAGAAAGGTCTAAAGTCATCCAACACCTTCAATCACTGTCCCTGAAAACCTCAAATAAAGCCAGAAATCTTGGGGTTATTATGGATTCTGATTTACATTTCGACAGTCACATCAAATCAGTAACAAAATCGGCCTACTATCACCTCAAAAATGTAACAAGACTTAGAGGGCTCATGTCAGCTCAAGACTTAGAAAAACTTGTCCATGCCTTTATAACCAGTAGGCTAGACTACTGTAACGGTCTCCTTGCAGGTCTTCCCAAAAAAACTGTCAGACAGCTACAGCTTGTTCAGAACGCTGCTGCTAGAGTTCTAACAAAGACCAAAAAATGTGAGCACATTACACCAATTCTTAAATCATTACACTGGCTTCCTGTACGTCAGAGAATTGATTTCAAAATCCTCCTGCTCACATATAAATCACTTCATGGTCTAGGGCCGAGGTATATCACTGATATGCTCCCACTACATAAGCCTTTTAGATCACTAAGATCCTCTGAGACCAATCTGTTGGTGGTTCGCAGAGTAAACTCAAATCAAGGGAAAGCATCTTTCAGTCATTATGCAACAAACAGCTGGAATAAACTTCCTGAAGATGTGAGACTTTCACCCACTCTGACCACTTTTAAAACTAGACTGAAAACTTTCATGTTCACCTTAGCTTTCTGCTAAATCTTTGCACTTTTAACGTCCGCACTGTTTTGATTATTGTCTATGTTTTTATTCTCTTTGTCTTTCTGAAATGCATTTGAATTCATGACATGTTGTGCTGTGAAGCACTTTGAGTCTGCCTTGTGTATGAAAAGTGCTATACAAATAAAATTGCCTTGCCTTGCCTAAAGGTACATTTAATAGAGAAAAAGTAATAAGGTCAACATATTGACAGAAAAATGTAGCCATAAGCCCATCCTGTTCACACTCACCGTAAAAGACGGCTCAGCCTGGTGGAGTTTTGTTGAACAGAGAAGGGACTCTCCTTCAAAGACAGAGCTGACAGAGGGTTGTGTATCATGTGGGGCCTCTGGTAACAAGTCCCCAACATTATGTATCAGTGCTTTAATGTGCCTGACTTCCACCTAGACTGACCAATCAGAGCAGGGCAGAGAAACAACTTGAGAATTAGCAAATCTGAGTCATCAATACAAAAGCTTTATTCTTGTTTATCCTCTGTAGTCAAACATCTTCAGTGAAGCAAAGCAGAGCGAGACCAGGGAGTGTCCATGTGATCCCAGTTCTCATCAACAAATAGAAGCATCTCATTTGACTTGCCTTTTACATTATCCTGTAGATTTGAATATTATTTTGAAAGAAGTAAAACCCCAGACTGACATGCTGAAATTTGCTTGAATTAATTAGTTGAAATAACACAGAATATAGATTTGCGTTTACACCAACATGGTTGTTATTTTGGCTGTTTTATATGCGATTGCAAAAACCAGACCAGACGTTAAGTGACGATTCTGTTTCTGTTTCAAATTTCTAAAGTGCAATGGAGAATTATTACGCAGGTGCCACAGGGACTGAAGCAAGGATCTCCTGTTTACTGGACAGGTGATTAAACCAGCTGAGCTACAACACTTTTTGAAATGGTTGGATTTCAATTTTCAATGAAAACATGTAGCTCTTAGCGTAAATCAGTTCTTTTTCTTCAACAGATGTTCCAACTCAAAGCAGAATGGTCTTGTCTCCTTCAAAATGACGTCGACTCAGAAGTGGAAATATTGAACTTGAACTTTGCAAAACAATGTGAGAATGAATTGTTTCAGATTTTACTTTACAACAATTCATTTAGAAAATGTTAAATAGGTCTCTCAAAACTACAAGAAATCCCAAATCCATTTTGTTACAACGGTGGCTTTCACATTTATTACACAGTAATAGTGCTTTATTTCGGCATCGCTTTCTGAACACGCATACAAACTGATGATGGTAGACAAACACAATAGCTACACAAAGAAGTTGCTATTCATAGTAATTACTCAGGTATCTAAACTATTTGCCCATCAACTGTCCAACGTAAGTCCGGCCCATGCCAGGTCGCACTGATTGCCATCGTGAGAGGGAAACCTGCAGTTATTTCTCTCCCAGTGAAGCCACTGCAGGTCTGGACTGTACCTGCACTGCAGCCGGTGGCATGTTGTCATAGTTTTTAGGAGGTAATGGACACCATATTGTTAGGACTCAGGATCTCAATCCAGTAACCATCAGGGTCCTGAACGAAGGCCAAGCCTTTCATTTTACCTGAGAGGAGAGAGGGGTAAAAAAGGAATTTTAGTTACTGCATGAATAAAGCTGAAAAATAAATACACTTTAAACTTCAGATTTGAACAAGTGTGTGCTCGAATCATGTAATAAGTTATGTAATGAGTCAGTGAAGTTATAGCCACGCTATACAATATATTTGGGTGATACATAATAATTGTGAAAGGTGTACAAGTATAAATAGTCCTGATTATCTATAAATCAGAAGCCTGCATTAGCAAATGCATAACTTTAATATTCTTGGGGTGAAGTGGATGAAACTGAAGCTGTGTAGAAATGATCAACAGTCTTGGTGGATTTATTATTAACTTGTAAAAAAGACACTTTATCATCTTTGGTAGAATTAAAAAGATTATGAATCAATGATTGTCTTTCAATAAATGCTTTCAAATCCCTACTTTCCATTATAAGTGTATAAGCCAACTAAAAAAAAGGGTAGGGAAGAAAGAAAGGTTAGAAGGTGAAAAAAATATACTAGGAAGGCTGTCAAGCTTTATGTATTTAACCCGTCTATGACCCTCATATTCACAAACACTTGACATTTTACCATCATCTGGCTTCTTGACAAACGTGACTCCTTGCTCTTCAAACAGTTTGCAGGCTGCATAGACGTCAGGGACTGCAATTCCAATGTGTCCTGTCACATGCCAAGTAGACAAGTAAGAGACTGTTCACTACAAACCCACACTACAGTCACACAGTTTCAAATAGTAACAGACAAGAAGCAGACAGTATAGCCTTTAAACATGTTAAACACTTACAGTAAGATGTCTGGAAAAACTGAGAGCTAATAATTGATAATTAAAACACAGATTGTGACAGTTAGATTGTAAGAATTAAACCAAGAGTGTTAAATAATATTACTGTGTTCTTGCATTTCAAGTCCATGCAATTATATAGTTGAACAGCTGCATACATGAAAACTTTTTGTGATGAGAAAAGTCTTCAACGTGTAAAACTCACTTTCTATGAAACCTATTAAAAAAAACAACAACTGTGAACTCTTTTGGTCTCTCCTTACCAAATCCACGTGGATCAGAGTTCCCATTGTGATAAGACTGGCTCTCATCAGCCTCAGAGCCCCAGTTACTGTAAGACAGGAGGGGCAGATGAAGGGATGCAAGAAGGTAAGAGAGGAAATGAAGAGAGGACGGAGAGATAAAGACACATCTTGCAGACCCTTACTGTGTCAGCTCGATGGTGGCTCTTCTGGAAAAGGTCCAGGCTGTCTTTTCCTTCACATCAGTTGGAATCTCCTTCGTGTCCTCGTAGCCCAAGAAGAAGAGAGAGAAACGCATGGAGGGGAAGTCAAACTTCTGCAGGAGCCTGGAAGATTTTACACACCAGAGAAAAAACACCACTTTAGTCACAAAGTCCAATTGTTCTTAACAACCTGCAGACGCACAGCTCCAAAAATGTTTCATTGTGTCGTTTTTTTTGGGGAAAAACATTTGTTACAAGTGGAATTAAAGACTTGTTGAAGTGAAGCTCGTAATACTTACGTCATGCCAAGGATTCTGGTGTAAAAATCTAAGGATTTAACCGGATCTTTAACCCGCAGCATAGTCTGCTGCATCATGAAATCCTGAAACACAAGAAGAGAGATTCATGCAAAACGCTGTAAGACAAGTGGTCAGCACCACTATGCATCAATCCCAAAGAAAACACAAAGTTGGGTTATTATTTCTTTGACGTGCAGATGGAACACTAAGAGGAGAAAGTGTGTTAAATGGACACACTGCTCGTTAATTTGTAGATGAGCCACAGTTGTTTAGTCACACACCGTGGCCATCCGTCAGCCAATACAACAATAAAAATACACTGATATATAAGGATTAACACTTAGAAGATTTGAGATGTAAGGACAGTTACAATTGTGAAATATGAAGCAGTGTAGTATATCCTAGTGTTGGAAAGCTCACAGAAGCCTTCACAACACATTTGTTTGCAGACGAGGGTAAAGAGATCTCTGTTGGCTGTGCCTGACAACAGAGGAGAATTGATATGCTGGCACACAGTCGTGAAAAGATGTTTCAGCCAAACTACACCTCTGTGCAACCAAGCGCGTAACAAGTCAATGACCTGTGTGAGCTACGCATCGTTACCACACTGAACAGATCGGGCCTGCTTGGATACATTTTCACCCTTGCTTGTTTTCTATGCAAAAACATGCCATGACAGTGATGAAGTCCGATGATGTCCTAAAACGTACACCGTACTAGGGCCCATTTCAGAGCGCTACTTCCACGCAAAGGCAAATGGGGACAGCATTACATTTTGCAAATGATTATTCCTCGGAAATCGCAGGTAAACGTCACAGTTGTGTGGATGGGTCAGAAGGGTGGTGTGTATAATATGGATTTTTTCAGATGAAACGTTTACCGATAATGACCAGCGCACAATGACTCGCCAATGATTTCATATTTTGCGTTTTAAAAAGAAGTTCATAACCTTTGGTTTATGCACACCTGAGGGTAAGAAAGGCTAAGTTGTAGTGAGTGAAGATAGATGATTATTATTCCATCTTCCATCACTATAACACGACAAGATCAAAAAAAGGACGAATGCTTTTAAAAAACCTGTGAAATCAGATGTCAGTGTATATTCAATACATGTTTATTGTACACCGCGACTGTATGGGAGTGTGTAGATGCTGATCAAAGAAAGCTATTGTATATATAATATTATAATTTAATTATCTAAATAATACATCATAATATAAATGTACAATTATCAGCTGATCATTTATTGGTACCGATGCATGTCCTGCATGCCTAATTTTAATTGGTGGTGTGTGTCAAACTAATGCGGGAAAAAAAGCCATCTGGTTTTCAGTCTGATCCCGATATACTCGTCTGGTGTGAGTGTGAACCAAACTAGCACTCTGTGTGTGTGTTTCCCAGTCAAGTGTTATCTCTGTGGTTAGCAACGGTTCCCCTTTCCTGTGCCCTTTCTCCAACCGTGTCAAATTTTCACAGCGTAAAAAAGTATCAACACATCCGAAGAATCTCCCCACACACTGCTGCAGCTGCATAATCATAACTAACTCATAACTACATGCACACGCTCCAACGGTCACAGTTTTGTCACACTAGAGCTAAATTCATCACTGCTGGCAGAACTTCAAACCTCAAGAGGGCTGCTGGGATAACACAGAGGCAGTGCATTTATTATTTGATTATGTGGAAAAGTCTGAGCAAACAAACAGCAAGAGAGGGCCGAGAGGTTTCTATGGATGCTCATCCAGTGTTAAAGTCTCTTTGATTTCTCAGGTCAAATTCTAACAAATGGGAACTTTGATCTGTGATTCTGAAACACATTCTTGAAAGTCTTTAGCATGGACTTTGATGGTAGTGATTGAGAGCCTGATACTGACACAAATTAACCTTCAACAGGGGCCTGTAGGACAGAAGTTATCCTGGGGATATGGTTATATTGACCTGTCCATAAGAAAGTAATAATAATAATAATAATAATAATAATAATAATGATTATCCCGGCCTTCTGTGCGGAGTTTGCATGTTCTCCCCGTGTCTGCGTGGGTTTTCTCCAGGTTCTCCGGTTTCCTCCCACAGTCCAAAGACATGCACGTGTTAGGTTAATTGATGACTCTAAATTCCCCGTAGGTGTGAATGGTTGTTTGTCTCTGTTCGTCTCTATGTGCCCTGTGATAGACTGGCGTCCTGTCCAGGGTGGACCCCGCCTCACGCCCGATGTCAGCTGGGATCGGCTCCAGCCCACCGCGACCCCGGGATAAGCGGTTGAAGATGAATGAATGAATGATAAATCTCAAGGGGGTTCACAGTTAAGGTCAAAACAATTATAGTGCGAAATTAAATTGGTCAATTTACAGAAAAATAAACTCTAAAACCATAAATATAACAGTCAAACAGTGATCACATTCTTGGCTGTGTATACACAAGTGTATGTGCAGTCCACCGTGACAGATTACAGCACAGTGGGGGGGACTGAATGACTGGCAGTGAGGACAATACAAGATATGGTTAAAAGAAAGACAACTTCCACTTGTGGAGGCATTAGCGGGTTAGCTTCAGCAGCTTATGCCTGGCACACCGCACACTTTAGCCATTCCCTGTCCGGCCAACTTTCTTGAGTTACGATCACAGACTGTATAAAGGTTACCGACAGACCACTCAAGCATGATTAAATACAGCCCCTCGGTTGGGAATGAGTTTCTTTCCACACGACTAAGTTCGGCTGTAACTCAGCTAGCTTACAACACGCATTAAAACCACCATTAGTTGACCCGTTAGTTGCCTGAAATGTGTATGTAGCTACAACACTCGCCGTAAGCATCCGCAAAAGTGTTTAAAATAACTGAATCACTTGCTAAAGAAGCCTGTCCGATAATGGCCGCACTGCCCATAGCTGCTAACTCATCCAGGAGTCATTGGACGGTGCTGGCTGGGTTTAAGTGTCCGGTAGAAGTTTAGTTCAACTTCGAGAGGGACGACAGCCATCCTACCTTCGTAATTGGGTCTCCATCTTTACAAGCTGCCGTCGCTGCCTCGTCTGACAGACCTTTGTCGCTCATTTTTGCTCACAGACTGCACAAAACTGGACCGCAGCTCGGCGGGGCGGACTGACAGGGAAGGGGACTCAGCTGAGGGACGTTCAACAGAAACACTTTCCGGTACCGGCTTTTCAAATTAAAAGGCACATTGACGACAATAACTGGAGTTAGCTGGTTACAGGACAGCGCTGATGGGACCAGGGGCGGTTCTTGAGCCTCTTTTGAACCAGCGTCCATCACCATTAAGTTATAAATAATTATGAAACAATGCACATTTTAGTTAACAGTTACTTCTTTTCAAAATATGAATGCAAGCATTAAAAAAACGCCATTCAAACATATTTATATGAAGAACATTAATTCCCCCCTTTTACAGAGGTGCTTGCTTACAAGGACATAAAGGCAAAACACAAAATATCAGGAGAAAATTGACTGTAATGAGGCTAAACTCGGGACAATATAGTCCTACCCTTAGACCGTGTCTGTATTTCGGCTCTGTTTAACCATAGACTGTATAAAGATGTGAAAAATCTAAATATATATATATAAATAAAATGGGTAACCCATATCTAGCATCTCTGTAAACACTCGCGCTTTAAGTGAAACCTTAAGAAACACCCATAGGAAACACCTCCACACGTCAAGTTTATTTTGAAAATACAAACAGGAAGTGTCAGTCTGGCTAGAGATTCCTCATTGTTATGTAACCAAGGAAGCTTACTGTGGAATCTGAATGTAACTTTGATTAAGTTGCATATTCCACTACATATAATACACTGTTTCCAGTTCAATAGTAACAGTGTATATGGAGTGGAATATTTATTTAGAATATTATTATTAATAACACTGGGATAACTCATTTCTGCACAGTTCAGTATATCCCAACACTGTAGATCGGCAAGGGTGTGGTACTTCTACAAAATATAAAAGGTATATACTATTTTAATTTGCATAATACTCATTCAATGTTCTTATTTTTGATCGTAGACTGTCCTTCAACACAGTAGCCAGCAGTGAATAAATAAAAATCAGATCACATCTCCACCCATCTTAATCTAGGAGAAAAACAACACAGGGCAGTTTGCCATGGAAAGTACTTTATTATAGAGTTTTTGAACGGGAGAGTGGTGACAGAAGATGACAATACTGACTATTATCCACATAGAGTTCCACACAGCTTTATGTCATTTAGCTCTGGTGGATGGGAGGAGCATTCATTCAGAGAGAGGTGGGCTGATAAAGCTGTGGGAATACCCCAACTGCAAGCCGAAGTACCCCCAGAGTTCCTGAGACAGTTTTGCTGCAATACATGAGACTGTGGGCAGAAAAATGGTACTTGTGCCCAGACACCAGTCGATGGTATATTCCATAAGATTATTTTTTATTAGTATTTGAATTATTGAGTTTTTCCAGATTTCCTACGTTGACAGAAACTTTAAAACTCTCTAAATCAGATGTTTTTCTTGACAGCGTAAGTAGAGATTTAACAGTTTCCTGGTTTCTGGTGCTACTTCCCATCATATTACAAACCGATGTAGTTGTAATCAGCAAATATAGGCGTACAACCTTTTAAGGATGGATTTCGAAGGGTTAACGGTTTCTCTCACCTCCACTTTCATCCAGATATAACAATGTTAACATATGTTTAAAAAAAACAGAAAACAAAACATATTCCCATTCTAAATACCACAGCCCTGACACCTCATAACCCTATTACCCCATACACACATAAGAGACCAGAGAAAAAGAAAGATGAGAGAAGATAGGAAAGCCCTTTCCGACTTCAATGTTCATCCTCGTTCTGCAGCAGAGTGGGTGCTCAGTAGCTGCGTCCAAACAAAGTGTAGTACTGGGCAGGCTCCTTGCCGCACACACACACCTGACCAGGCTGCAGCGTCTTCAGGGGTGAGAAGGGGATACAGAGGCTCTTGGCTCCCATGGATGGAGCTCCAGGCTCCAGGTCCTGGTCCCTACAGGGCAACAAAGCACAAAAAGGTCTTTACTGGCCAGCAATAACTAACTAACTACAAATTATTATAGTGGTTCTACTACAAAGAACCCTGACTGAAAACCCTGAATACATGCATTTGAAATGACTCCACAGCAAAAGTGAATGGTTTTCCAACGGCTGCATAATGTGACTCAGTGCTTATTACAGATGTATATTCAATAGATACTCATCTATTAAATGAACATCTGTACAGATAATGATGTGGGCGACTTGGTTGTCTTTCGCTCTTTCTCTTCAAAAGATTGAGCAACACCTAAACACCCTCGCTCTATGATGTCAGACAGTGACATGTTGGACGTACTTGGCAGTGGTTTTCTTGATCCAATCCTCGCACTCAATTCCTCCACAGAACGGGATCTGGACAATCTATCGCACAAGATCAATGTATTATCAATTATTTACTCGGGTGAGAGACAGACATTGAAATGTTTTCTGCTGCACATGGTTTTGTGTTACTCACCTTGCCCTGGTCCAGCTCTTTCTGGAACTGCTCCATTGTGTCTACAGCCACCATGTTATTGTTCAGGTCATCTGAAGCTCTGACAAACACACACAGGACACACTAAAGTCAATCTTCTTGTATGTTTATGGTCAACATAATTCTCAGTCCATGTACATAATTTATAACACAATGTTGCCCCCAGCTGGATGCAATAATGGATTTTTTTCAGTACTTGCGGAAGCCATTTGTGGGCAAACATTGACATGTCATTAAATTGTAATTTAATAACGTCTTATAAATCTGTTGCTTTTTTACAAATCCACCAGCACGATAAAGCTCTGAAATTTAGAGCAGACCAGATGTGGGTGATAATTCTCTGTGTTTATCACTACGAGAGACCCTTGTTATATTACACATTTGATACAAAGTTATAATAAAATCAATTATAGGCGTTTCAATTGACAGCCATGCAAACCACAATGAGTTTAATACAGTATGTGTCATGTTTTTGTGCCTTTGTGACAACTAGTGGTGACCAGAAGCGGTCCTTAAGCAATGACAGCGGAAACAATTTGGACCATATATGTCAAACGTGTGTATCAAACACAAGTGTACTTTATCATATTACAAAACCTTCTTACATGTATGGGTTTATGTATTACGTACAGTGCCATAGAAAGTCATCGTACCCTTTTGAAATAGTCACTTTTTTTGTCTTGCAGCCTGAAATGATAATACATGAAAAAATGTTTTTCCAGCGTCCAAAGTTGTGCCTATCAACAACTTTCTCCCGGAGCTCTTTTTAAAGCATCTTTCCAACCATGATGAATCATTTGTGTTACCATGCACTACTAGGAGTGGAACTCTAATGAACAGCTGATTTTATTCTGAAGTCAAATCAAAAACACCACAGTTGATGTCAGGTGGAGGCCAATTAACTTGGTGTGTGATCT
Organism: Echiichthys vipera; assembly: GCF_963691815.1. Taxonomy (NCBI): domain Eukaryota; kingdom Metazoa; phylum Chordata; class Actinopteri; order Perciformes; family Trachinidae; genus Echiichthys; species Echiichthys vipera. Next base: position 11,188,406 of record NC_139826.1, read on the forward strand.
GGAGGGTGATTGGTTTTACCTCAGAATGTTTATGATGGTTATTCTAAAGGGACTCATCACTTTTCCAACCCTGCTATGCTAGTTTTTTATTTATTTTTTTATCATTTTTCAGAAATTTTCGAGAAAACAAATTCACTTGAATGTTGTAAGAAAATGTGTAAATCACGCTGGAAAACTATATTTTCTTTAAGTATTATCATATCAGGCTGTAAAACAAAAAAGGGCCTATTTCAAAAGGGTATCATGACTTTCTAAAGGCCCTTTATGTGTGAGTAAAGGTCCCACCAACATGATGGCAGGTCGGTCTTTAGACTGTGTGACATTTTTTCGGTGCTGTGCGAACATCTCTGACAGCAGGTTTTCACCACAGACTAAAATGTGGATGTAGTCTCTGTGATGTCTTTGTGGGTAGGTCCCATGATGCATTTAAATATATATATAGGAGATACCCATCCATTGAAAATTGGGCAAAGAGGTGCACCGTGGCGGAGCTGAGGCAGGTTGAATGAAGCTCACATTCTATGCTCACTCACCACCTCAGAGCAGCCGCGCCCTTAATTATGCATGTTTTAAATGGGTGAAATATATTTTTAAAAATCATGGCGCTCTATGGGGATTTTGATTCTCCTGGAGCCTACTTCAGGTGGCCATTCAAGGGACGCAGTTTTTGGCCTCATTTTTCAACCCCTTGTTTTTCACATGAAAGTAAAGCACATGGTGTTAAAATCAAGTGACTGAGATTTAGAGCAGGTGAAACAGATGTCACTGCGGGTTTTTCCATAACGACAACAAAACATGCCCTTTCTCTGGTCAGTTGGACTTGAATGCTGATATGTCTAGTTGTAATACAAAGCCCAGCAGCAGCCAGTGCCAGTCTGACCCTGGTGTGTAGTGCTGCATCTTACTTCTTGAACAGGCTGTTCTGGATGTCCTCCAACACGGCAAGCAGCTTCTTCTCTACCTCGGCCTCTGGAACTATCAACTTGACGCCTGAGTCTCTCCTCACTGCGACACACTGACGCTGCTGCATATCTTTAGGACCCACCTCCAAACGGATAGGAACTCCCTGGGTGGGAGGCACAAATTTAAACAAAGAACGAGAGAAACAGAGACGGTCATAATCAATGCCCTCACAGCAACCTTGGCTGTTGACTTTTATCTTAAGGTAAAGCACTTCATTAACTACCACTGTTGTCATCGTTTTATGTCTGACCTTGAGTTCCCAGTGGTTGAACTTCCACCCTGGGGAGTAGTTGTCTCGGGTGTCAGTCTTCACCCTGATGCCAGCATCCAGCAGCCTGCTCATGTATTTAGAGCACTGCGTCATCAGGGCCTCCTTCTCCTGCTCTGGCAGCGAGGCAGTGATCCCACAAGGGATGATGACAACCTGGAAAAAAGAAGACAAAAGTTAACCATATAATGCTATATGTTTTTTCTCTGCATGTATAATTTTATCATAAGTCAGTTTTTTATCTACTACTGTATTTCCATGCCTCTGTGTGAGAATGTGAGGGCGTCTACCTGCAGGCAGGCCACCCTGGGTGGCAGGACGAGTCCCATGTTGTCTCCGTGGACCATGGTGAGGACGCCGATGGTCCTGGTTGTGATTCCCCAGGAGTTCTGGAAAGCCAGCTGTTTCTCACCCGGCCTCTTTGGATCCTCAAACATGATCTCAAACATCTTGGCGAAGTTCTGACCAAGATGGTGAGATGTAGCACCCTGAGGAAGAAAAGAGCAAGTCCGCTTTGCCTTCATGTTTTGTGGTTGGTGTGTAATGCAATGTGCAATGCTTACTTTGTTCTAAAACATCCACACACAGTAATCTCTTTCTGTTTCTCTGCAGCTGATCATCGGAATTAAATTTAATATTCTGCTGACCTCTGTGTGTAAAGGATGAATAAGGGATCCAGTACACTACAGTACCTGAATAGCTCGGCCGCTGGCAGAGATGAACGCCTCCACGGTAGTGGTGTAATCTCCTCCTGCAAACTTCTCCTTCTCCGTCTTTCTCCCCTTCACCACGGGGATCGCCATCAGCTCTTCATACACCCTGGCGTACAGATCAAGGATCTGAAGCACCTACAAATATATAGCGTGTAAAGCACACAAAGACTTACGGTTTTGTACAATCCAGCATAGTAACATGTATTGTGACATTACGCATCTCAGCGTTCTTGAATTTCATTAAACAATAGACAGAAGAGTGCTTGTGGCTGTTGTCAGGGATGTTACCTCTTCAGCGGCCTCCTCTTTGGTGGCAAAGGCTGTATGTCCCTCCTGCCACAGGAACTCTCTTGTCCTCAGGAAGGGCTGGGGGTGTTTGAATTCCCACCTCTGGAGGGAGAAGTTCAGGGGAAAAACTTCAGGGTGACAGTCTACCATGTACCAATTAGGTAGTAAAGATGCACAAGTAAGAGATGTGTAATGGGAATTGCAGATGAAGATGGTGCAGATGTGACAGTAGGAGGACACTGACCACGACGTTACACCACTGGTTGAGTTTGATTGGCAGGTCTCTGTGGGACTGGACCCATTTAGCGTAGGCAGGGTACATCACTGAAGCAGGAAAAAAAAAACAGACCACAGGTTCAAAAATGTTTAAAAAGGTATTTACATATTGTGTGTGTTCATTGTATGTGTCTGCATGGATACATATAGTTTGGTCTTAAGGTGAGAGCTGTGGTTCAGACCTGTCTCACTGGTGGGTCTGACAGCAATAGGCTCTGCCAGCTCAGTCTTTCCTGACCGGGTTACCCAGGCAACCTGACAAACATTAAATGATATAAGTTTTGTGCTGTATTTATTATGTTCTTTGTTTTAGTAAAGTTAACGTCTGGTGCTCTTGATATATCACTGATTTTATCCACGGGAGGTCCCCTTACCTCTGGGGCAAAGTCTTCAATGTGGGTTTTTTCCTTCTCCAGGGCAGCCTGAGAGACGAACATGGGGAAGTAGCAGTTCTCCACCCCCAGTTTTCTGATCTCACGGTCAAAGAACTCTTTAATGGCCTCCCAGATAGCGAAGGACCAGGGCCGCAGCACGTAGCAGCCGCTGACATCATAATACTCAATCATCTCTGCTTTGGTGATGACCTGGAGGGGATGAGCAATGTTACAATGAAAAGGGGAATTTTCAAAAGACATTTCAAAATAACTGGCCTTTTGTTTAAATGTCTTTGTTTTTAATGGTCTGTCTGTAGAAAACAGTTTTACTGGAGTAACTCACCTGTGAGTACCAGTCAGCCAGGTTCTCCTCTTTCTTGGCCTCTAAGCCCAACCTGTCAGGAGACAAAATAAGTTGATGAAGCCAACCATGAGATTAAGAGGTCCAAAACACTACACTACACTACAATACATACAGTAATAATGTGTGGTCTTGTGTTTTTATTTTGTTAATCACACATTTCAGTTTATGACTTTGTTTATAGGCATCACATTTTTAAGAAGTAGAGAAGTTATTTGGGAACCAAAATCTTTGGAAACAAAGTGTTTGGAAACAAAGTTTTACTGTTTTAGAATATTCTTCAGCCAAATTGTTTCATTGTCTCACTGAAAGTTTGATTTCTCAAATGAGAGGCAGTTTAGATTAAGCCCACACTAAGTTGCAGAGCAATCAAACACTGACATGTCAGGCCATGTATGCCTCGGCAGGCTGGGTGCAGGTACAAGATTACTTATAAGTGCATTAACACAATCATAACAAAACACACAGACATTCTCAGTTCAGCCGACCGTGCAACTGAAAGTTCACATCAGCAACTACAAAGCTTCCAACTGTTGAGAAGCAGAAACAGAACTACACCATAAGGGCAAAATCTTATTCTCTATTATTGGTGCGATATTGTGATCATGACTGATTGACATCTGAGGAACAAAAGTTTTTGTTGTACTTTTTGCATCTTATAGCAAAACCTTGACCTTTTTTAAATCTTCAATGGGTCTTCAGAATGAGAGAGTTTAAGGGTGCTGATGGGCCAAATTTCTATTTTTACTATGGATAGAAAATAGCAGTGTAAGAAAATATCGACACAGTATTGCAATATTCTGTTTTGTGATACTGTATTCATTCTCAATAAGTGATTAATTTGGTTGTTTAAACATCCAAATGATGGACAGACATGTTGTTATGTATCCTATGCCATTTGACTCCTCCATATCCCAATATGTCACCTTGCTAACAGTATTTGAATATATCGCAATCGTGTGCATCAAAACGCCTGTATCATATATTGGATAGCCAGATATTTACACAATAGAAAACCATGCAGAATATACAGGGTGTCCCAAAAAAATGTAAATATACACACTTTAGCAGCTTAGAACTATAAATATAATTATATTTAATTAAAAAAATTTTTTTTTTAAAGAGGATACCTAAAACTCTATGCTATCAGACCTGCCATTGAAGGTGATGTGTGATTCTGTTGTTTCGCGTTGTCAGCAGTATCTGGACCAGAACAGGCGGTAAAAAAACAATAAAATAATGTATGTAAATTCTATTACATTTTGTAAATTAAATGAATTTTAATAAACACCTACTTAACAATTATTTAAAGTGTATGTTCATTTGTCTGGGACACCCTGTGTGTGCGTGCGTGCGTGTGTGTGTATATATAGTAGTAGTAGTGCAGCACAATCATAGAGCGATCAAATTTCATCCTTGAGGCTGACGGCAGACTAAAAGCACTGATCAAGCAGATGAAAACCACACCGACTACTTAAAACTCACCAAGTCTGAACACACACACAAAAAAAAATCTCTTCAGTCGTTAAGCGACAGTAGTGGAAAACTGTGCTTACGGATGATCCATCTTCAGCGTCCAAGTAAGAAATCCAAGTGTGTCCCTTTGTCCACTCAGTTTTAAAGTCTAAAGACATACAACTCATGGCATCCTAAGGCTTAAAAAAAAATCCTTTAACTGCCATTTAAATGATGTGTGGTAAGAATTCAACATCCCCATACATAATACATTGTGCTAAAGAAACATCTCTTTCAATTAATTATAATGAAGAGTTCGGTACAAGGCTTTTTATTGGGTCGGACATTTTGACTCCGCTTCCTGACAATTCCAGTCAAATTATTTCAGTACAACCTAAAGTGGCAGCCATGTGATCCTGCCGTACATTTGTTAATCTAACCTCAGTCTACAAAGCCCAGAAATGCATTTACTATAGTTATAAATGCCAGAATAAAACTGAAAACAGGATCATTTTAAAATGATGTGAGCGGTTAAATGTGCACTTAATGAGAGAGACTGAAAGAAAGCGTTCAAAGTTAAGGTTGACTTCAGATGCAAAAAGTAAAACAACATTTTGTCCCTCAGTATCCTTCTAGTAATTTTATAGTATCACATTATCTGAAATCAGATGATAACTTCCAAGTCCCAGTTTATATTAAAAACTGTGCTGGCTGGTTATTTCAAACTATTAGCAGATGAAAAAAAAGCTAGCTAATCATCATCTGGATCTACTTCTTATTCTTTCTCCTTTTATCAGTTTCCAGTCTCTCACCGTGTTTGTTTCTTCGATCCTTGACCCTCTCCTGAGCCTCCTGCTCCTCCTGAGGCCTCCTTGCCCTGGCTGGCTTTGTCTCCTTTACCCTTCTTTCCTCCTCCATGTCCACCTGCTCCCTGTTTCTCCGACTTGTTCTCCCTTTCCTTTCGGTTTTTGTCCTCTCCTCCCGTTGCTCCAGCGGCAGCCACTGGTTTATAATCCTGTCCAGTCAGCGTCTTGTACTTGCTCTTCAGGTCCAGGAGAGCTTTCACAGCTTCATCAACCTGGTCCTGAAATGGAAGGAAAGTTGTTGTTTTTCCCTCTGCAGTATACGTTGTATTTAAGTGCACTCTGTGATTGGTTCCTTACCTTGGGGGCCTTCTCAGACTTCAACACCCTCACTAGCTCTCCTTGTTGGGCCACCTGTGAGAACAGCTCCTGGGCCTGTGGCGCGGGAGAGCCGGGCTGGGTGGAGGGAGAACTGGACTTGGCATTGCTAGCTGGGGCTTGTAGTCCTGGTTTGTAATCCTGTCCGGTCTGCTGTTTATACTCTACCTTTAGAGCCAACAGCTGCTTCACGGCAGCATCTACTTGATCCTGATGAGCAGCCAGCAGAGAGAGAACCATTTAGTCAAAGCACCAGAGACAACTGCAGGACAATTGAACAATATGAAGACTCAGAGTAAGGAAAACACTGGTGCTAGTAGATGGAAATGTCATAGTCTCACCTTTGATGCCTTTTCAACCTTCAGTTTCCTGACCACTTCTCCCTGCTCAGCCACCTTCTCATAGAGGCCGGTGGCAGCAGGGGCAGGAGCAGGGGCAGGGGCAGGGGCAGGGGCAGGGCTGGGGCTGTGCTTGACTGGGGCTTGGGCTTTCTGGATGGGGGCTGCTCCAGGCTTGTACTCCTGGCCTGTGACCTGTTTGTATTCTGCCTTCAGGGCCAGCAGCTGCTTCACTGCTACGTCAACTTGGTCCTGGGGACACACAGACAAGGAGTGTATGATTAAAGTCATATTTTTTGCAATGGGTAAAGACTGTGTACATGAGCATAATAAAAATCCAGAAAAATCTTGATAATGATGAATAAAATCACTTGTTTAGGCATATAGGCGCATATAATCTTAGAGCTAATTTTCACTATCACTGTCTTTCTTAAAACCGATCACAGTCGTCTTGGGCGGGGCTAAACCAGATAGTGGAGATAGCAGAAGGGGAGGGGAAAAAGACCAACATAATCCCAGCACTATATGTCCGCTAAACCAGACTAACATTAACCAAACAACCCACGAACACTCATCAGATTCTGATTAAAATGATTAAAAAAAAAAGGTGTACTGTAATCTCTGATGTGAACTAACCCAGCTGTTCCATCTGTATGTTCATGTGGTATCCCATCACTCAGGATGATAGAGAACACAAAAATAAGTTGCTGAACCAAAATTAACTGAACTGCTGCCTCAGTCGATTAATGGATTTATCTGTAATTTATCTGTTACTTAGTCACATTAGAAATGTGAAGTCGATTTGTTTTTTTAATGTTGTTTGTATGAGTAGTGAGATACTTGTCAGTCATAATAGATAGCTTCTTGCGGCACATAGATATTCACAATTATAATTTGGGCTTTTATTTAGAATTATTTTCTGTCATCACTACTGTCTGCGATGCTACATCAGAATACCTTGGGGGCTTTTTCAGACTTCAGTTTCCTCACAGCCTCCCCCTGATGTGAAACACGCTCATATAAGCCTGAAGAAGAGCAGGAGGAAGAGGAGGTGGTCGCAGGAGAAGAAGACGCAGGAGAAGAGGACACAGGAGCGGACGGGGCCATCCCAGGTTTGTAATCCTGACCAGTCAGCTTTTTAAACTCCACCTTGAGAGCGAGGAGCTGCTTCACTGCTACATCAATCTGGTCCTGGTGCCATCAACAAACCAGCTTATTGTTGCAGGTTGTTAAGGGTTAACTTGAGTGGCATGCAAATGGCGTGGGGACACGAGCAATGACTGGACAAATCATTAAGGACACGAGCAGCGAGCGACTAGACAAACGACTTGGGGAGGACATGGGGAGATGACTAGTCAAACCACTCAATGTTAGTGAATGATAAGACGACTGGGACGAGAGTGCTGATGGACGGATGTGGACAAGACAGGACAAGCAAATGTGGACTCAATCAGTAATTGGACCAATGTCCAGGTACCTTAGGTGCCTTCTCTGCCTTCAGTTTCCGGACCAGCTCACCCTGCTGGGTAACGCGGGTGAACGGACAGGAGGCGGGGTCTGTTGATGTGGCAGGTGGGGCTGGATCAGAAGCAGGAGGAGGCATGCCTGGCTTGTAGTCCATACCTGTCTTCTGCTTAAACTGCGCCTGCAGAGAGAGAAAGTCATTAATCATTTAAATAATTAAGAGTCTTTATTTAAATTAATTGCTTTTCCATTCCAGCTGACGTACCTTAAGAGAGAGCAGCTGCTGAACTGCTTTGTCTACTTCATCTTTAGGAGCCTTGGCAACCTTTAGCTGTCGGACAGTTTCCCCTTGTGCTACAATGCTCGAGAATAAGTCACCAGCTGAGGTCGAGGCAGGTGCTGGGGCAGGGGTTGAGGCGACCTTGGCAGGGGTTGGGACAGCCTTAGCAGGGGTTGGGGCAGCCTTAGCAGGGGTTGGGGCAGCCTTGGCAGCGGTGGCAGGCTAGGACGAGAGGTAAGGCCGATTTAGAGACAGAGAAGAGCCAAGAAATGACAGGTACCAGTTTATCCCAGACTTCAAACAGATGACTGCATGACTGGTGCCTCTCTTTCTTAGAATCATCTTTCTTGTGAAAAATATTCTATTCTCGCATTTGGTTTCAGTTAGAATATTTACTGTTTACTGCCAGTTTATTTACAGTTTACACTCCATGTACCCACCACAAACCTGAACACCCTTATAGGAGTGAACCCTGTCATCATTTGTGTGAAAATCCCCTCCAATTAAGACTAGATCAGTCTAGATGAGTCATTTTTCACGCAAAACTAGTGGATGCTAAGGGCGCACTCACACTGTCCTTCCGCACCGCGCACCGGGCTTTAGGGTACTTGTCCCCCCTCCCTCTCCCCCCGCTTGCCAGCCCGTTTGCACTCACACTAGCTGGGCCTCGGCCAATGCTTCTTGCCTGCCTATACGTCATCACGTCGTAACACGTCACACGCATTGATGACGTCATCGCAATGCGTCGCTTTGTTTACAAATCTTTCCATAGACCTCGGCGTTTTTGTGCGTCTTGTCGACTGTTTTTGAATATTTTCATCCAACCAAATCTGCAGTAAACACTCCACCTCCGCATCTCACCAACGTGAACCTTTCGCCGCCATTGTTGTTGTTGTTGTTAAATGTCCGCGCATGGTCCGTCCTTCTATTTTCTATGTCCGAACAGGCGGACATAAATGACGTCAGAACCACCGTAGGCCTCGTGCTCGTACACGTGCGCACGCTCGTGCTCGTACATGTGCAAACACACTCTACAAAAGCCCACCTCTCCAGACGGGCCGTGGACGGTCTGCTGTCCGCAGCTATGCGCGAGGGGTTGCACTCACACTGCTCAAACGCACTAGGCTTTAGCCGAAAAACCTGTTTTGGCCCGGTGCGGAAGGACAGTGTGTGAGTACACCCTAAGAAACAAAATTTAGTGCATAAATAATACACAAACTGACTTGAGGTAAGCGGCTACCGTTAATGTGGATTATTTAAGAGGTCTTATACACTGATAACAGGTCTAATTTACACATAGAATTGAGGATAAGCCATAGGCATGAAATAAAAGAAATATTTGATGCACTCACTGTGTTGCTGGAGGCCTGGCTCTTGCTCTTGTCCTTGGATCCAGCAGTCGGCATCTCCTTGGTGTGTCCATCAGGAATGTAGATGAGAACACAGGGACAATCCCTACAGCTGTAACGACTGTAGATGTTCACCACAGTTAGAGAGGCTTGGATCCAACCATGTTGATTGTCCTACTGTTTGTTTGGGTGGTTAAAAAAACAAAAAAGGTCCTTTCCCTCACCTGATGGGCTCATAAGGCAGGTCACAAATGTAGAAGCCCCGCCTCTGGAGCTGGATGATGTCACCTTTCTTCACATCCTTCAGACAAGGATCTCCGAGCATCTTCTCCTCCAGCTGAGACAGGGAGAATGAGACAAACAAATCAAACAACAGAATATAAAACGACAAGTGGGACGCATGTCACGAGACAGAGAACACACGCTGCAGAATAGACCTTGCTGTGTTTATTAATGAAATCCTTGAAGTCGTCGTCTTTGGTGATGACGGCTTTGGAGATGAGAGGCTGGTAGTTTACGCAGATGGTAGGCAATATGGGGGAATCTTCTGTGTCGGCCAGCCACGTAATCTTTGTCGTCTTCTTGAAGTCCTTGTTCTCCAGGTTCAGACGAGCTTCCATGGACTCAACCTTCCCATCAGCCCCTCTGAGCGGCAAGAGAGGATGCATATTAGGGATGGGCCTTTTAAGTAATTTCAATATTCGAATACTCGCAATACTCTTAAAAATAAAATAAAACGGGAGGTTAATTTTTTTTTTACTCGCGCAGCTCACAGCAATGTCAGGATTCTGTCACTTTCTGACTACGTCATGAAAATGATATATATTTGTATTCTTAATATTACAAACAAACAAAAAGATCTAAAGCAATCATTTGGTGCCTTTAACGTACAGATATACATTTAAGACAGGTTTGTGTTAATGTGAGTCACCTGCAGGCAGAAGCCCCTCACGCTCTCTCTCTCTTCCTCATCCTCCTCCATTGAGCGGTTATTATTCATCATGTACCCGCTGAACACTCAGATGGGCTCGGTGTTCCAGTTATGCATCGGTTCAGTATTGTGCTTTTAAAGTGATTTAAAGAGCACTGCGGGGAGCGAGCTGAGGGGAGCAACAAAGTCTCTACCTTTAACCTCCACTGTCTGCCTCTACAGCCACAAATTAACCGTCTGTGTTTTGCTGCCGTTAAGTTTTGTGGAAGGCGAAGGCCTGAGTACAAGCCACTGTCGCAGCAAACAACGGCAACAAGGGTTGAGAAAACGTATTATAACAGAGAGGCAACACTGAGGGCTGATTTAAACCATGTCGGAAAAGGCAACAGCAGCCTCACCGCTGTGTAGAGAACGGATTCAAATTATGGAAAGGCGCTTTCCCGCGTATCATGTATCATGTCAAAGATGTAAACATAAACATTCCAAAAAAGTCCTAGTTTATTTCCTTTGCAGTGAATGTGAATGACATCAGCTGACAGGAAGTTACCAAGCTCTTAGGCTGTTGCCTAGCAGCTGGCCTCCCTCTATTATAGCCTACACAGCGCAAATAGTGAACCATTCCTTGAATAGTGAACCATTACCCGAATAGTGAAGCCAACAACGATGCCCATCCCTCATGCCCATCCCCTAATGCAAATCATAATTTAAAGTGTTCTCAACAACAACATGGAGTATCTGAGCAGTGATCTACATACTTGTTGATCTTGGTGATGATGAGGTTGCCCCAGTTGATGAAGGTGACAATCTCTCCCTCAGAGAAGGTCTCAGCGTCCGCTCCTTCAACCAGAACTCGAGGTCCGTACCAAATCTGCTTCATACCCACCTCTGCGTTCTGGATGGACACAGAAGTTACCTTAGCATTTGTACAGAGTCAACTATGGTCCCAGTGAGTGAGATTACAATGACTTCTTGCTATATCGCTTGGCATAATCGCTATAATTCAACAGGCGCTGGACCAGAGGTTTGATGATAGCACTGTGTTTGCATGAGAGAGCTCTAACCTTAGGGTGTTTGGCCACCTCCTTTCTCTCCTCTGTGGCCTCTGAGACGGAGACAGGAACCACATAGGAGGAGGACAGAGCCGTGTACCTGGGAGCCACCGGGTCAATAACCTAAAGCACACACACAAACAAAGACATACAGACACAAACACGTCAGTAAAAAAAGAAACGGCAGACTAGTGTTTTGAAGCAATCTCTCCATACAAAATGCTTAGTAATGAAAGCAGAAAATGATGCAACTTAATTCAAAAATGGTTTTTAAAACAAAAGTGGACACAAAAGTACCCCAGCTCAGTACAAAAGACGAGTGGAGAAAGAAAAGCTGATTTTGTGAATGAATCGTGATCGTGTGCAGGTGAGGGAAACTAGGGAAACCAAAATTTCTTCAGCTGCTTTTTCAGTCACCATTTACTTGAACTATTCTACCAGCCAGCCCGAGTGTTTAGGGGCCCCAATGACAGCTGAATGATTTGCAGATTAGACTATCCAAACAGAAATGGATCAGCACCATCCCAGCACGGGCAGAGATATTTTTGGATTATACTAGAAGATCACAAAGAAGGGTTGTAGATACTTTTAGATAAACCACAACAGAAGTAGACATTTTCGGTCTGCAGGCCGCAGAGGGAACACCAACAGTCAGATGACAGTTGATGAAATCAGTTTAGATATAAAACTTATTTTTGGTGATTTAGGAAATAAAGCGTGAGGCACTTTTGAAATCTCACATACAGGAATGAACATGCTAAATTAAGTGGATATAGTCAATAAATAAAGAGAAAATGTGTCAACTGCTCACTCGAAAAGCTGCAATGGACTTAAGGATGAAAAGAAAGGAACACATTGAGGGAGGAGGATGTAACACTGGATATTAATATGTGGTAGAAGAAGAAAAAAATAAATAGTTTTTTTCAGATGAAGGGCTCTCTGATTTCTTTTAATATAATTATCAGTTTATGTAACCGGTCTGTTTTGTAGAAATAGTTTGTCTGATTTTGTACAGATTTTTAAACAAGCTGAAATGACAGAACAGACATTGTCCACTTTAAGTGAGGCGATCCAAATTGTTCCCATTAGTGGTTTAGGTTTGGGTATGGACAAATGGGATTTCCTGTATAGAAAAGCTACCGTGACACCCAGGCGTTTTTCGTCTTTCAACATTAATTTTGACCAAAGCCAGGTATGAACATAGCTCAAACGTCTCTTCCACAACTCCGTTCCACCCAGACAGCCGAACCTACTTTACCGATGTCACCATTTATGTTCTGGTAACTGAAGTCTTCAAAACCAAAAGCGAGCACACCGCCCACTGTGTTTACTTCAATACTGTTCACAATCAGTTTAAAATCAGTGAGGATGGAGAATGGGAAGTGATGAAAGCAACAAAAAGGTAAAAACAAAACATGTGTGCAGGACGGTAACGTTGATCCACCGTACTAATGTTTGGGCATGCACATACTGTAGGAAGCCAATTCAGAGTTGTAGAGAATCCAACCAAAAATTACATCTTTGTCAATCACTTCATTCAATTCTGTAATTTCTCCTCTGCCCTGCACCCATCCTGCAAAACAGCCCCTGGGATCTGGTAGAGATCAGTGTCTCTCTGACCCCCTACCACCCAACTCTGCCGTCCTTTGCTTCTTCAACACTTTCTGTTCTTTCACAGGTAACCAAACATTATTTGGATACACTATACATACTCTGAGCATCCGATTGGCTGGTAAAGCAGTGAAGGCTGTTGGTGGACTTACAGATAAACCAGCTCGTTATGAAAGCAGGAAGGGAGTGGGAGAAAATGGGGAGGTGGAGGAGTACCTTCAGACAGCTAATTGGCAGCTTGGAAACAGAAGAGTGAGATGCTGTTTAATGTCAGATACAAGGAGGGAGGAAGAGAGAGAGGAAAGAGGTAGAGACACATTTACATAGAATGGAACGTCAACATATTTCCCCTCAACGCAAGTGTAACACCTTCTGTTTTTGTTTGTCTCTTACTCCACTTATTGCTTTTACTCTCGTACTAGGCTTTTACACAGCAACACTATCCACCAGGCAAAGGAATACCAACCCCAAAATACAAAAAATGGATACTATAAATCAGATAAAAATAAACTTCCCATAACAACATAAAAGATCATTAAAGTTCTAAAGGATTTTGGGCTGTTGCTTCAGCAAAGCATCTCTCACTCCTGACGTGGTGGAAAAGCACCTGGGGAGACGCCGGAGTGGAACTAACCCCTGACACTCCACTCAGCAGTCGGGAAGCTTCTGTTTCTTCTGACATCTGAAACTTGTTCTCGAGGAGCTGCAACAGTTATTAGTGCGCAAACTCTACTGTACTTAGTGCTACTTGATCATTCACAGCTGAAACTCTCTTCTACGGTATCACCATGAAGCCTTAAGCACACAGAGCTATTCTCCAAATGAATTAACAGTGCTAGATGTTAGCTAAGTATGTTAGCTGCCAGTCTCCTAGCGTGACGTAACAGGCTGCCTGTTGATTTTGTGTTTTGACTTTGTGAACTGATAGTCGAATCTGATCGTCATGTCTTGCCTATAGTCGACTAATCGTTGAATTAGTTTGGTTTCTTTTGCTCATGAAAAACCCTGTGATCGAGGGTGGCGAGTCATGGACATGAAGCAGACAGTGGCGGCTGCACGTGAATCCAGCGCTGTGCGGTCACGCGTGTCAGGCAGAGGGTTACTGACAGATGTGATTTCTGATAGGGCATCTTATTAAAAGTATTTGATGTTCTAACATAAATGTGTTTTGTTTATCTTTCTTTGGCAATAGCTGACGGTATATTTAGAACTGTAGTTTCACTTTCACAGCACTTTGTCAGACTGTGTTGGATTGAACGTCTTCAAATTAAATGATGCTGATGATTAAACAGTAGCAGACTGTTGTATTTCTGGCGTCCAGACAGATTTAAAGCCCAGCCGAGATGCACTCTAATGGTGCCAGATCCTGGAAAGTACAACTTAGTCTACGAGGGGGAGGGGGTTAATCCCGCACACTAGGGAAATAGATTAAAAGCACATGAGTTATTTTCACATTTTTAGCAAAATAATTTATTAATAGGCTTATACTGTATTTATACCCAAATAGGCTATTTATCATGGTTTATTGTGAGAAACCAAGCATCTATATGTAAAATCAGACATTCAGCACCCCCAGGGCCAGAATGGAATAATCCATTGTTTCTTAACCACAATCTGCGCATTTTGCCGAAGTCGAATCCGGCTCCTCGGGGCGAATCGTTGAATAGTCGACTATTCTGGGTCACCCCTACAATAGACTTAAGTAAATATCTGAATTCATAGTCAGCGACTCAGGGGGAAATGTGTATTCTTACAAAGTACCACCGAGTACTTAGATTAGTAAGTTATCCCATAGTTAGTTACATTTTCAAAGAAGTAGTTCCTTTAACACTATTATTGTATAACTCTGCAAGAACCACTGAACCACCTCCACCTGCACCTGTCACCAGAGGAGACTCGTGTGTTTGTATTTGACATATAGGACCGACAGACACGGCAGACACTGAAGTCACGGAGCCTCTGTTCAGCTCGCTGTCAGAGCGTTAGCAGCCATCAGAATGGACAGGTGCCACCAGTCAGATACCCCCAAGGTTTTCTCCTGACTTTCATATAGGCTTCATCAAATAATTCTGCCAGTTTCATTGCCGGAGAAACATGTCGTATGAATTTATATTACTATATGTGTTTGAAGATGAATGAATGTGAATCCCAATGACCTTTTTATTTTGTGTTTAGCCTACTTTCAATCAAACATAAGCGGTAATAACGAGCTCTTAATATCTTAAGATATAGCATCTATCATTCATGTTATCAGTCTGCAGAGTAACATATTTTGAGCTCTAACAAGTTACTTCTCTCAAAAGTAACTGATATTCAAACAAAGTCAATGAAGCTTCATTAATGCTGTAGCTTTTCTTCTGCAACATATTTCAAATATCACTTTAGCAATTGTGTGTTATTATTTATTTTGTTTGCTATTCATGTATTATTCTGAAAGACTGATGTACTAATATGTACTCAGAGGCTTTAGATAAATACTGAACCATCGAAAACCAACTGTGAAGAATGTCTGTACACACTTTACCATGAGCTTCTGATAGAGAAAATGAACTGGCAAGTTGACATGAAGGACGTTTGGGGGCCTGAAGAGGGCAGGGAGGATTGTGTTAGTTTAACATGCATGTGAAGCCTTAGTTTGTTCCTAAATCTCAACCTGACACCAACTTTCATCTCTACTTTTGGTAGCTGTGTGGTTTGTCCCTGTATTAACCTCCACCAGTTAGAAGTGAATAGAAGCCTGTCATTATCATTATCATTATCATAAAAAGTGATTTTAAACTTGGGCCTGAAACTCATTTTTTGGTTCTTTCCCTAGAATTAGACATGTATGCAGTCTCTCTTTGTGTACTACTTGACTCAGGGATGAAGCAGCAAGTGCCAGCAAAGAAACCCACACAGGAAGCAACATGGATGTCCACACAGATAAAAATGGTGACAACACAACACGAACACAATCAAATGTGGGACGTGAAATGATGCATCTTGTTTGGTGTTTGAGGTTTTCAGTGTTACTGAGGGATATATGGAAGGTGACGGAGGGGGTATTAGGCAGGAATCCAGGTGGCATGACAGTGTTCGACAGAATGAGAACAGCAAAGCAGAAAGAAGCCATGCCAGCAGCGAACCCACGGGCAATTCCCTGAACTTCTGTCAATTACGTCGACGTTTGTGTCAGATTCATTCATTATATCCCTTCTTTCTCTAAAATACAAGCAGGACCAACTTCAGATAACCCCTTAATCATCAAAACTAGCATATCTGACAAGACACCATTCAACTGTGGTCTACTGAAGGGCCCTTAAAAATATTCTAACATCTTTGTACATCTTACTGTTATAACAATGCAGAGCAGGCTTAAATAAAAATGGAGCCACATTCAATGTCAGAATCCTTGCTATACCCATTTAATAATACAGTTAGCTTCAGACAATCAGACCTAGATACGCCATGACAAAGGAGAAACAATTACCTTCTTATTGAAGGCCCAGATCTTGTCCCACTCCATGTTCACCACTGACCTTGATCCACCCTGGAAGGATGCGGATAAAAGAATTAAAGAACTAAAGATTAAAACACATTTTAACTGGTACAAAAGCATTTTGCACTCCATGGATATAATACGCAAGCTATAATAACTTACATTTACAAATGTGAACTCTCTTAAGTCCTTAATTTTTACATTTTGACCCTTAAAAGAAGAAACTAAAGACTTGAACTTGTGAGGATGCCATATTAGTGCAGACTGTGACATCACGTACGCAATGTCTGAAAGCATACTAAACACTTTAAGCCGATGTAAATATTATATATTTTAATGTGCTAAATACTTTTCAGGCCAAGGGTTGGATAATTTTCTCTTGTCCAGAATTGAGAGGGTTGAGTTTATGTCTCATATTCTTTATCGGCAATCATCAACTCTGTCTTTTATTTAAGGGAAGTATCCGGGCCTTTCCCCCGCCCATCTTTGACAGATGTACCTGTGCAGCTATGAACTGTTTCAGTCCCTCAACGGTCATTCCTCTCCTCAGGACTCCTCTGACAGTGGGGAAGCGAGGGTCATCCCTGGAGGACGGGATGAGATGTGTCAAAACGTGGAGGTAGAGAAGGAAAAAAAGTAAAAGATACAGAGAAGACGGGGAGGAATAAAGGCTGAATTTGGTGACTGGGACAGGAGGCTGTGTGCGAACACCAAATAGAGGCCTTTAAACACATTACTAAGAATCCGTCACAAGATAAATCAAACCAGACCTACCATCCATCGACGTATCCCTGGTCGACAAACCAGGTGAGCTTCCTCTTGGACAGCACTGTGTTGTTGAGGTTGAGTCGGGCGTACTCCCAGATGTAGGGCTTCCTGAGGCGAAGAGCGTCGATTACCCAGTAGAACTGCTCGTCGCGATCGTGGTACTCGGTTGTCCTAAGAGCATGGGTCACACCCTCCAAACTGTCTACGATGGGACAGGCAAAGTCGTATGTTGGGTAGACTCTGGAAGAAAGGACAGGGACGGTTTCAACAATTCATATTTGTTGAATAGTTTGCTTGCCCCTCCCTGGACTTATTAAAGTCAAGTACTTATAGGTGTCTCCGGTGCGAGGGTGAGGAGCATTCTTGCAGCGGTAGAGGCAGGGGTCTCTCATGCTGCCGTTGTTGGAGTTCATGTCGATCTTGGCTCTCATGCAGCAGGCCTGACCGCTCTCTGTCCCAGCTTTCATCTCAGCCCACATCTTCAGATTCTGCTCCACTGCTGCAGAGGAGAGAGAGAGAGAAGTTGTAGTATCAGAGAGTTTAGAAACGTGCGTTGCAGCTTCAAACTTCACTGAGACTGATAAACGTGGAATATTTCCAGTGGCGTACTGTTATTTCTGCATTTGGACTCTGTGCGCTGCTCCCTCTCCTGCTTCATCTGCTCAGCAGGGGTGTTGTCGATGTAGGCCTTGCCCTCAGATAGCAGCTGTTCAGCAAGTTGCATTATGGTTAGAAAATGGTCGCTGGTGTAGGTGAACTGGTCTGGCTTGATCTGGAGCATGGCAACATCTTCCAGGATCACCTGAGAAGCAATTCAGACATGGAGAACACCAAACCCTTTTTTCAGTACTGTTTGTGGTTTATTACGGGTAGTATGGAAAGAATAACTAATTCACATGTTAGTTTGTTTTCCGTTTGCTCTGAGATCTGAGCTTTTTACCTTTTCAAAGTGCTCCTTTTCCTTGTCAGGGTTAGTGTCGTCAAAGCGCATGATGAGCTTGCCTTTAAATGTGACCTGGTAGTGCTGGTTGAGCAGTGCAGCCTTGGCGTGGCCGATATGAAGGTAACTGGCCACAGTGAGACAGAAAATTGCTCCCTGTCAAGAAAGATACTAAACTCCTAATGCACGTTTAGGTATCTAATGAGCCTGTATAATCTGAACTGTGATCTAAACCCCAGATCAAGCCTTACCCGCTGGCTTCAGGAGGGAATCGAACCACCACCTTGCCCATCTCAGCCCCTGGTAAATCCACAAACTTGCCAACGTCTTGTTTCTTCTCGTCCGACTATTGATCAGGGACACAAAGAGTGAGTAATACAACAGGACAGCTGCATTTGTTTCTGTTACTTTTCCCCAAAGGTAAAATGAAGAGTTTGAATTAAAGCTGCACTATATCTGACAGAAAAAATATCTGACTGGGATTATTTGGTCTGATATTGCAATTGTGATATGATTCATGAAAGTGGAGGGATTCAAAATGATTATGGTGTGATGTTTGCAAGGATCCGTACCAATAGGACTTGTAGGCGGGGACATACCTGCAGCACCACAATACAGAATGGTATTTTGACAAATATTTTACCTTTATCTAATATTGTGTCCCCTGTGTGACTTGGCTTATTGCACCTCTCCATATCGCAATTTCGATAAATTTGCAATTTATTGCACATCTCTAATTTAAATTAACTGATCACAAACCCAATAATCAACTAATGAATTGTTTGTTGTTGTTTTATCAGGATAGTGATTATCAACTTCAACATCAACATTTCTGTACATGGCAAAACCTTGTTGTTTTGTTAACATATAAAAACTTTTCACACCAATTATAATTATTTTTTCTTCAGTATACTGAGCATAAACTCTCCAGGTCAGCCATGCCCGGCTTCACATTGATTATCCTTTTCTCCAAATATACAAATCACTTGTTAATGTCTTGAGTTTACACTTACATTGGATTTGCTCATTGGAGTATTCTTGCTGGCATACTTTTTGCCCACAGCAGTGAAGGGAACCTGTGAGCTCAGGAAAGAGAACCATCGGTTGACATGGGAGAAGGATTTGCCCTGGCTCGTCCATTCCCCGTGACCTGCAGAGAAACAACCACAACATGTTTCCTGTGCTGCATGTCACCTGTTCAGCTGCAGAAATGCCACACTAAAATAGAAAAACAGACAGATAAAATGGCAGAGAATCCAACTGGTACATCCTGGATGGTACTGACCTTTGAGGGCAGCCCAGACGGAAAGGTCAGCCAGGGTGAGACCATGTCCAACCAGGAAGGTCCGCAGGGACAGGGCCTTATCTAATTCACCCAGTGCGACGCTCAAACCAGTCTGACCACACAGACGCCGAGCACTGAACTCCAACCAGTGGTCAACCTGCAGATACCAAACAGTATCCTAAATGAGAAAAAAGAACACCAAACAGAACAAAAAAAAAGCTCCAACACACAAGAGCACACACCTCAGTCTGCTCCATCATATTGGCTCCGTAGAGGCCCAGAGCAGGAGCCACCCGGGCCAGGTACCGACTGATGGAGTTTGCATCGTTGAACTGGATCGCCCTGAGGGAAGGAAAGAGCCCACAGAGGAGAACTGACTGAGTGATGAAAAAAACATCAAAAGTGCACATTCATATAACTTTCACACATACATTTTCTACAGCATGCAGCTTAACTTCTTTCATGTCACCTACTCTGAGACTTGCAGCCGGGTGTCTTTGCCTTCCTCCACTGATACCTGCACACTGCCCTTCACATGCTCTGCTGTCAGGAGCGCTCCTGCAGGACAGAGATAAAAATTCAGTGTTTGTTGTGAGTCTGGGTTAAAAAATGAACCAGGGTCAGTCAACTTGTTTACAGAATCTGGAAGCGTTAAGTCGAGGGTGACTGGGTTTGCTCCAGGCTATGTCTAAAAATACATTATCTTTTGCTATGGTAACGCCTTACTTCCACTGCGTTCCCCAGCCCCTAAAACAGAGGCAGTTAGTTTGAAAACTTTTGGGTTGCATTAAAGTCAGGACGGGCAGAAATGGAGTCCTTTGGGAAAGATGATGCAGATGTGGACGCCCACTTCAGTCAGTCTTTGACAGTTGTGTAGGCCAACATACATTTTGTGATTTCATCCTTCTTGTGTAGTTGCCGTGGCTTCCTCCAGCTACGGATGTTTCCTGTTTCCCGCTTTTATATATGTCACCATATTTGCTTTTTAACAACTCCTAATCTGTGTTTTCCACCGCTGTTACTGCGGTACTAAACAAATTCATATTTTGAACTCAAACATTAGACAATCTGCCTAATGTATACGTCGGCACACGCATGCCCAGTATAGGTCAGGTGCTTTCATATTCATAATTTCTGATACAGAGCCAAAACGCTTGTTTTGACAGACTGTTATTGTTTTGAAACGCCATTTTAGAATGAAAACGATGTAGCCTTAGATTGGGCCTCTCGTACAAAAGGCCTCTTCAGTGCTGAACAACCATATGACTTTGTCTTGACAGACATTTTGGTCTGAGAACCAGTTGAACTGGTCCTGTGATGCAAAGCATGTATACCGCAGAGTTTCATGTTATGCAATCTCTGTAGATGTACTGCTTGCTTGCCTAGTACAGTGTCAGAACATGTCAGTACTCAAGTGGCTCTGCATAAAAACACTTGTAATGCCATGACTTTATATATATATATATATAAATAGTATGTAGCATCAGCTTGAAGGACACCAAAAAGATTCTAGGGTTCTTTCTTCATAGACAATATTCTGTGGGATTTAAATAAAGCACGAAAGAAGTTACAACACCCTAACAATTTTTTCGAGGGACCAGGGCTTCATTCAAATTATTCACAACCACAAAACGAATACAAAACAGACATTTTCAGAACAATACACACGGAAGCGTCTTATGTTTTTCCTCACAATCTGTCCATTGCACCTTAGATTATTATATGTTTACATTTGCACTATAATTAGTCCACTTATTTATACATTATATTTTTAGTTATCTTTTATATTGTATTTTTATATTACTGTTTTGATGTGTCTGTGTGTAATGCTGCTGTTACACTGCAATATCCCAGCTTGGGATCAATAAAGTTTTTCTATTTCTATTCTGATCACCGATCATATGTTGAATGAGATTATTTCCCCCCTCTTTCAGTGCTCCTGACTCTCTGGACTGCAGGTGTGTCTACCATATAGAGGTCTAATAATGAAGGCGCTTCATCCCTAAAGAGGGAAACTGAGTGGGCACCACCCCAACCAATGATCAAGGCTGCCCAGTATCTCACTTTCAGGGAAGAGTGCTGGTGCCAAGCAAATGAAAGTGAAATCAGAGTGGGAAAACAATGTGCACTCCCCCTCCAATACTCAGCCTGCTTGCATCATCCTGCTGTACCCACTGTGAACACACACGCCGCTGTTGAGCCGCTGTCAAAGCTAGTGCACTAGTTTACCCTGGCACAAAGCGTTGACACACTAACCCTTAGAAAGCTTTGTCCTCCACTGCACTGCGCACACCATAATAAACTGTCACATATCCATAGCATACGTCAGGGCTATAGATACACGTTAGCGACGTTTAACTAGCTAGCTGAGCTAACCTGGGTTAGCTAATGTTAGCCTGCCGATTGACCCATAACGTATGATTTATCCATGTCCTTTTCAAGTTCATAAAGACTGTTTTAGCATACGAATGTAGCTTTGTTTTAAGGCGTCCCGCGGTGAAAGTTGAACAGGGGGAGTGAAAAATGTGAGGTAACTTTAGTAAGTTAGCTGCTGTCATAAAGAGGACAAACTGTCCACATGTAGTGCCACGACGACAAGCTACATGCTAATGTTAGCTAGTTTGAGCCGTTAGAGCTAAATGCATACACGCCTCATATGAACTTATATGGACACACCAGTGTTCATTCACAAAATGGTCAAGTTACACACACTGCCGATTTGGTAAACAACCCACTTTGGTGCTTTATTGCTCTTTTCATTGTTCTAGTTGTAAACACCCCCTTTTCAATTCGGCTTGTTTCCTTTTAACTAAATTGGCCCAAGTTCAATACAAAATGTAACTTTTACTATTGTCCTTTAACTCTTCGGTTGTCCTCACTAAATCCTAATGACTGTGCAAGTGCCTTTCATTTTCGTGGACACATCTATATCTATTTTTTATTATAACGCTACACAAATAAACATTTAAGGGGGATATGTTCAGATAGTGTCTGTCTCACCGTGACACGTAAACAGTGCTAACATGCACACGGCACTGGATGAGGTATGTGTTTAGGGGTCCCAGGCTGCAACTCACCTAGAGGCGGATTGCTTGTGTTGATGGTGAGGTTTAACGCCATACTGTAAAATCCCTCTTCCACAAAGGTGGTGAAGCCTTTTACACTGTTTAAGAAACCCGACAGCAGACAGCCAAGACTACTCTCCACACCGAGCAGCAGCAGCGTGAGGAGACAGGACACGACTTCTTTTGTTTGTTATGGCTGCTGACCCACAGCGCGCTGGTGCAATACTGCCACCAGCTGTACAGGAGTAGGAACAGACACAAAATACAGGCACCAAACTGAAAACATAGTGCACTTTTCATATCCCCTTAACATTTTTTTATTTTATTTTATTAATACAGGCAGATAGCATACCGAAATACATAATACAATACAATGGTAAGACATGCAACATCGACAGCAAAGATTATTTAAAAAAAAAAAAGAGTTCATAATAAAAAAAATAACAAAAAGGACGAGTAAAGAAAAGACAAAAAAAAAAACATAATAAATCAGATATAATTGGAAGCATCCCCTTAGTAATTTATATAATAAGTGTTGAGAGAACAGGTACATTTAGAAGCTTAAATGTGCGTAAATGTAGAGGAAAGCGACCAGCAGAACACAGTAAAGACTCTCACATTGAGTTGAAATGCAAGCACTGTGCTTTCGGATTAATTAAAAGGCATTCTTTTTAAGAAATGTGTAAAAAAAATAAACACCAAAGAATATCGAACGGATATTGGAATATTTGGGTCGAGCCCTACTGTAAACCTGAAATAGTAGTAGACCATATTTATATATTTGTGTATAATTCCAATCTTCAGCATTTTTAACCCCATTTTTCTTGTGTTGTTATTTTATCTTGGTTTGTGGTGATTATTTTACCCAAAAGAAATTGGCTGCGCACAATATTTTTGTAGGAATAAATAAACAAGATACTCTCTATAATAACCATCAATGGAATTTAATAAACTAGATTGACAGTCATTCTCTCTGCATTATTAAGACAGAGTTCAATTCTATTCAAGACTAGTGTGTTAAAACTTTGAATCAGTGTGGGGCTGAGAGCAGGTTTTTAATCTTCTCTTGGACCAATAAAGAAAAAGTTTAAGGACCGAAACTGAATAAATTTAAGTTGTGGACCTAACAAGACATTTGAGGACATCATCCTGGGCTTTGGGAAACACAAAGCCGTCATTTTTCACCATTTTCTAACACTTTATCAACCAAACAACTAATCGATGAGTCGAGAAAATTATCGACAGATTAACTGATAATGAAAATAATTGTGTGTGTTATGTATTAGTAGCTCAGTCCATAGGTGACTCGGCTGGGAACCGTAGTGTCGCCGGTCTGAGTCCCTGTGTGGACCATGTATGGAGCGTGGACTGGTGGCTGGAGAGGTGCCAGTTCATCCTGGGCACTGCCGAGGTGCTGTCGAGCAAGGCACCGAATCCCCAACTGCTCGGGGCGCCGATCCACTGGCAGCCCCCTTGCTCTGACATCTCTCCATTATTTGCATGTATAGGTCCTGTTTGTGCATGTGTGTGCGCTCCGAGCCTGTGTGTGTAACATGAATAATATAATAACAGAGTGAAACAATTGAATTTCCCCCAGCGGGATGAATAAAGGCATTCTTTCTCTCTTTTCTTTCTTTCTATGGATGTGATATGATTGCTATCATTGTACAGCTTGGCTCAGGTTAAACATTTGTAAAACAAAAACAAATACAGAAAATGAATGTAAAGTTATATTTTATCATCCAGTCTGACTATTAAGAACATAAGTAAACAAACTCATACCAGCATTTTAGGCAGCATCAACTAGTTTCAGTGTCAGAAATGAGGGACGCAATTGTACAAAGTCTTGCCATTTATTGAAAACATAAAATAATTTGAATGTGACACAATATGTGCACATTAAAAACATTGACACTGCCATCACACTCACACAGGTGATCTATTATTTACAGTATGAACACTCAGCAGCTTGACTGACTCCCCCCTGAACTGGAACTTTTCATAAAAGGCAGTAACATAGTATAAGAACAGACTGAAGTTGAGAGAACCCCTCTCTGTACAGTGTTGTTTTTACATGTGGTCCACTCCACAGTTCCTCCTGGCCATTTGAATATAACTTTTTAACAGCGTGACCCGCTTGTTGGGATGGCATAGGGGTTTGCATCAGAGGATAACATTACAAGAAACACCTCTGAAATCTCAGAGGATGAAGAGACAAAAAGAAGGTGATTCTACATCAAATGAAGTTGGTTTTAATTCAAAGCCATATGTATTCACTGCTGGGTTTAATCTTCAGGGGGAAGATTTTTTAATCTCACATGTGTTTAAGGAGTGACAATCTCTGTTGAGGAATAACTGGGCATTTGTTTTTGTGTATTGAATGTGAAAGGCAGACAGACTGAAGCCACGTCCCTGTGTCTTTGTTGCTATCTGCACAATAAAGTGAAGAGAGTAAGCCCTTAAAGCCAACGACTGTCTGTAGTTGAAGCCAATGTGGAAGTGCCTTTTACGTCTGCATTCTTTCTAGTGCCCAGCAGGGGGCCACACCACTGGCTCCAAAAAGAAGTCTGGTTGTATAGAAGTCAATGGGAAAATGACCCAGATTCTCACTTGAATTATTACCCCTGTAAACATTTTCCTAAAGAGTTTATGGTCTTAATTTCTAGTTTCAAGTGTTCTTCAATGCAGCATAATGTTCATCTAGTAGATTATGGTCCCATATAGAGTAAAATAGACCACAAAGCAGGGGATGCTTTACGGCATGGGTGTCAAAGGGATCCAGTAAAGGGGCGTGTGGCTGCAGGTTTTCATTCCAACCAATCAAAAACACACCTGGTCCAACAAATCAACTGTGTGAAGACAGTTCAGGTGATTGAGTAAGTCGAGTCAGGTGTGTTCCTGCTTGGTTGGAATGAAAACCTGCAGCCACACGGCCCTTTACTGGATCACTTTGACACCCCTGCTTTAGGGCATTGCTACTTTGTTATTGCCATGTTGCCACTCTAGCGGCAGAATAGAGGTTTAGAGATATGCACGGCACTGTGTAAATTAAAATAGTTATGATCATGAACTTAGGGCTACACGGTGGTGTAGTGGTTAGCACTGTCGCCTCACAGCAAAAAGGTTCCAGATTCGCATCCCGGCCTGGGCCTTTCTGTGTGGAGTTTGCATGTTGGGTTTTTGCTCCGGTTTCCTCCCACAGTCCAAAGACGTGCACGTGTTAGGTTCATTGATGACTCTAAAAATTGCCAGTAGGTGTGAATGGTTGTCTGTCTCTGTTTGTCTCTATGTGCCCTGTGATAGACTGGCGTCCTGTCCAGGGTGTATCCCGCCCCCCACTGGGATTGGCTCCAGCCCCCCCCCCGCGACCCCGACCCCGGGATAAGCAGTTGAAGATGAATGAATGAATGAGGGTGAACTTCTCTCTGTTAAGTTCCCAGGACACAGTGGGGTTTTTTTTAAGTAAAAAGCATAAAGAGCATTAAGCTTAGTCAGTGTCATTGAAATGGCAGTTTAATGCTTCTTGTTGTCAACGAACATCTGGTCATTCGTAGTGAATGTGGTCAGAGCATCCCCAAGAACGCACCTCTCAGCCTTGGATTTACGCTTTCATCCAAGAAAAAAGTTCAGGTCCTGCACCTAGCCAATCATTGCAACGCAGCCTGTGCAACTCTGTCTGTGTTGTTACAAAAATCTCGGAGACGCAGGGCTTGGTGCTTAGTGGGCCACAATTGCGTACTAGTGCTGTCCACACCACGTTGAACATGCTGACGTCAAGAAGCATGAAACCCATTTGATGCTGCTTTAGCGCTCCTCCGCAGCTCTGCCCTCTTGTCCAAATATGGTCACGTTTGGTTTTAAAATCCCAAGATTACGAAAGGCCAAAATGCTTTTTTTGGAGGATGAAAAGAGGAAAAATCACAGCGTCATATCGTGTCATGTCTTTGGGGTTTGACACACGGACGGTAAAACTAGTCTGTTATTGGCACACTCTCATAGGACATGAGGATGATTGATTGGTTTCCGCCATCAGTACTGGGTCGGACTATAT
This sequence comes from Echiichthys vipera, assembly GCF_963691815.1. Lineage (NCBI taxonomy): Eukaryota > Metazoa > Chordata > Actinopteri > Perciformes > Trachinidae > Echiichthys > Echiichthys vipera. The sequence goes on from NC_139826.1 coordinate 11,214,894, forward strand.
TTTATATGAAAAATGAATAAGATATGTATAGATCCGCCATCCAGGTTCCCAAAAGATTCTGTCAGACTGACCTTAAGAGCACCAGAGTGGAAACCATCTCTCTATTACTGGCGGTCTGGTGCCAATCCACACACTATGGATATCCACAATAACATTTAAAAGATCTAGAATGAACATTATGAATATCTTAATGTAATTATTAATACGAAAACCTCCCAAATCAGATATCTAAAGTCAAATTGTTACTAGTCATAATTTTAATTTCATATATCCCAAATTAAAAACCATTCCAGATATTGTTAGATCCTGAGTATTTACCCCTGTACAGGTGGTCCCGGCCCCGCTCTCTGTTCAAAGGGTTAGAGTCCTCAGTGGCTTTACTGGGGTTTAACAGTTAAAGGACAACTGATGGAATAATTAAGCGGGTGGCGAGGAGACACGCCTGGCTTCTAACTACCCTCACACGGACGCCTATCCTGCCTGCTCCGGCATGGCACCTGGTTGAATAGCCCCGAACCAGGCATCCACGCCGGCCATGCCCGATCGGTGGTTCCGCTCTTATTGATCAGTGCACTTGGTGTAGTTGCTAGGATGGATTTTAGTAACTTGGATAAATGGTTGCAAGGGTCTTTTAATCTTTTAGGGCTAGGATAACCTTTAATAATCTCTTTGTAGTATGATAGCACACAGTACCTTTAAGACCACTCTTCTTAAGAAGCAGTTGATTCAATGTCCACAACGTTAATCTTTAAATGCAGGTTATTGTATTTATTGCAAATTTAGCAAGGCAAGCAAACAGCTCAAAAATGTTATGATCATATAAAATCATTCAAACTGATTTTTCAAATTTGATTATTACAATTCTAAATGAAAATAAAAATCAATCTCAATCTACTGAGCTGAGGCGATCAGTCCACAAATCCTTTCTTAGGGGAAGAGATGGAGGGAGGGAATAGCCATATCATAATCAACATTAAATCATTTCAAAGAATCAATACACACGTGATTTCATAAACCTTCGATATTACTCTGCTTTACTGTGTTTATCTCATTGTGCAAAAGAAATCAGATTTTGAACCAACTAAGCTTCTTGCTGCCGTTCTCTTGGAACATGTAACCTTCATACACATTTCTTTACTTCTACTATTACGGTTATAAACTCTTAAAAACCTTAGTGAGTAATGATGAACACAATATCATATGGCAGCTCTAATCATCCTATCTGGTCACATACCTTTGTGTGCTCATCATTACCATCTAGTGGCACAGATGGAAATTACTCCATTCTCCTCCTTTACGTCTCAATTTACATCACTTTAAGACCCTTTGTTGGTTTAAGCAGATGAGAAATATCAACTTTTTTTGACATACCCTTCTTAAGGTAAGCCTGTGAATGTTCTCATTTGCCCAGGTTATCTTTATTCCCAAAGCAATTTCAGTCAAAAACAACTGGACTTGGTATTTTGCTTCGGAAGCAGTTCACCTCTCATCCAAGAAGCTTCATCAGTTCATGTACGAATCTGACCAGGCTGGGACTGGTCCTATTTGAGGTCACTCAATGCTTATTGCCCAATATAGATTACTGATTATCATCAATTATTATAAAACTGTCATTGCTCCCAGGTATGATGGGTGATAATACCGAAGGTAGTATCCAAGCACGGAGTACCTGCTACTTCGGCTGATTCACTCGGTGTAGCCTGATCTCTTAGACCTTCTATTGCCTCCTCCAACTCCCGCATGCTTAAAATTTTGCACTCAATTTCAGCCGCCATGGCAGAGAGGGCACTTTGATCCAACAGTGGTTCATCCATAGGCATGGTAGGGAGGCTGGTGGATCGCTCAACTGATGGGCGGTCACCTCCAGTCTCTCCTGGATCACTTCTGCAATTGATCTCCATTGGGACCCTGGTGTTAGCCTCGACTAGTTATTTTAGCCTGCTATTCCTGTACCATATCACAGACTCTGTCTGGGAGCTTGATTCTCTCCTTTGGCGCTGTGGGAAGTGTTGTATCATTTCTCCTGTATCATTTTTCGCCGGAAGTCGTGGCCCGATTACCACGCATCTCCCATCCGCTATGTGCAGGGTGGAGACTCTGTCGCCCTCAGGATAGACCCACATCTTGGCATAGGTTCCGTAGTAGACTCCCTCCTGGAAGCTTACGGATGTCACGGTGTCTTTTGTCAGCGTGCTGGAGATCATCTTGGCTGTGGTTTCCAATTCCACAATTAATCTAAATGGCACATTTGGGACACAGGAGATGTCCCTGATGCACACTATTCCTCTTGCCATCTGAATGCGAAAATGGCTTGTGTAGCAGCCAGGACACCATGCGGTCATATTAACATCCATAAGGCAGCACTTCTCATTCAGTGTTGATCCACAGTTAATGCAGACAGATTGAGCATTATGCTCCTGATGTCGAGGCGCAGCGTTAGTGTGGCTTTCTATGTCCGACAACACATATTCCACTTGTAGCCCGTCGCTGATCATTTTGACCATCAGGTCATACCTGGAAGATGGGCTCACCAGGGTTTCGATATTGCCCCTGGTCCAGCCCTTCAACAGTTTAACCCAAATTCAATCCATTGCTGGGTGTCTCTTCATAATAACTCCCTTAGAAAAAAAAAGAAAATTGACAATCCCTCTGTGGTGGTCTGCATAGATGTCACGTTTTTGCTAGAAGATCCTCTAGGGTGGAAGAACCAGGAACAGACTGCACCCTAAACTTGTATACAGGACATCGTCGACAAGTTCTACATACCATCGTTTGACTACTTTTACATAATTCTGGGAGTGTTATACAGTAGTTTATTATAATATATGAATATGTCTACGTGCTGATCCACAGCTACACACCCCTGGTACTTTCCAAATACAGTTTCACTTCTCCTATTCTATCCCCCGGACTTTCCAAAGAAAGCCATCTGGTGCTTAGTCACACACACACATACAAAACATCTTGTGATTTACTACTTATCAGTGATTTTCCATTCTTCATGTTTAACTTTATCATGTTGTCATATCATAATTAACTTTAACATTAAATCATTTCAGAGAATCAATACTAGCTATAACAGTGCTTAGCACCGCAAATACCTTTACCTATGATGGTACATGATGATCTTTGCTCAGGGTCTCTGCAATCTACTGTTTTTTGTTTTGTCTCCTTAAGCTGCTACGGTGTGCGTGTGTTTGCATGTTGGTGTGTAAGCTTGTCCTTTTAAATGTGTCTTTAAAAGGTCTAGCCTGTTCTTTTTGATGCTTTTAATGTTAAATTATTTCTGCACTTTAAGGGATTGTACTGTAAATTTCGTTGCTCTGGTACAATGACAATAAAGACAATTCAGTTCATACACGTGATCCATAAACCTTCGATATTACTCTGCTTTACTGTGTTTATCTCCCAAATCAGATATCTAAAGTCAAATTGTTACTAGTCATAATTTTAATTTCATATATCCCAAATTAAAAACCATTCCAGATATTGTTAGATCCTGAGTATTTACCCCTGTACAGGTGGTCCCGGCCCCGCTCTCTGTTCAAAGGGTTAGAGTCCTCAGTGGCTTTACTGGGGTTTAACAGTTAAAGGACAACTGATGGAATAATTAAGCGGGTGGCGAGGAGACACGCCTGGCTTCTAACTACCCTCACACGGACGCCTATCCTGCCTGCTCCGGCATGGCACCTGGTTGAATAGCCCCGAACCAGGCATCCACGCCGGCCATGCCCGATCGGTGGTTCCGCTCTTATTGATCAGTGCACTTGGTGTAGTTGCTAGGATGGATTTTAGTAACTTGGATAAATGGTTGCAAGGGTCTTTTAATCTTTTAGGGCTAGGATAACCTTTAATAATCTCTTTGTAGTATGATAGCACACAGTACCTTTAAGACCACTCTTCTTAAGAAGCAGTTGATTCAATGTCCACAACGTTAATCTTTAAATGCAGGTTATTGTATTTATTGCAAATTTAGCAAGGCAAGCAAACAGCTCAAAAATGTTATGATCATATAAAATCATTCAAACTGATTTTTCAAATTTGATTATTACAATTCTAAATGAAAATAAAAATCAATCTCAATCTACTGAGCTGAGGCGATCAGTCCACAAATCCTTTCTTAGGGGAAGAGATGGAGGGAGGGAATAGCCATATCATAATCAACATTAAATCATTTCAAAGAATCAATACACACGTGATTTCATAAACCTTCGATATTACTCTGCTTTACTGTGTTTATCTCATTGTGCAAAAGAAATCAGATTTTGAACCAACTAAGCTTCTTGCTGCCGTTCTCTTGGAACATGTAACCTTCATACACATTTCTTTACTTCTACTATTACGGTTATAAACTCTTAAAAACCTTAGTGAGTAATGATGAACACAATATCATATGGCAGCTCTAATCATCCTATCTGGTCACATACCTTTGTGTGCTCATCATTACCATCTAGTGGCACAGATGGAAATTACTCCATTCTCCTCCTTTACGTCTCAATTTACATCACTTTAAGACCCTTTGTTGGTTTAAGCAGATGAGAAATATCAACTTTTTTTGACATACCCTTCTTAAGGTAAGCCTGTGAATGTTCTCATTTGCCCAGGTTATCTTTATTCCCAAAGCAATTTCAGTCAAAAACAACTGGACTTGGTATTTTGCTTCGGAAGCAGTTCACCTCTCATCCAAGAAGCTTCATCAGTTCATGTACGAATCTGACCAGGCTGGGACTGGTCCTATTTGAGGTCACTCAATGCTTATTGCCCAATATAGATTACTGATTATCATCAATTATTATAAAACTGTCATTGCTCCCAGGTATGATGGGTGATAATACCGAAGGTAGTATCCAAGCACGGAGTACCTGCTACTTCGGCTGATTCACTCGGTGTAGCCTGATCTCTTAGACCTTCTATTGCCTCCTCCAACTCCCGCATGCTTAAAATTTTGCACTCAATTTCAGCCGCCATGGCAGAGAGGGCACTTTGATCCAACAGTGGTTCATCCATAGGCATGGTAGGGAGGCTGGTGGATCGCTCAACTGATGGGCGGTCACCTCCAGTCTCTCCTGGATCACTTCTGCAATTGATCTCCATTGGGACCCTGGTGTTAGCCTCGACTAGTTATTTTAGCCTGCTATTCCTGTACCATATCACAGACTCTGTCTGGGAGCTTGATTCTCTCCTTTGGCGCTGTGGGAAGTGTTGTATCATTTCTCCTGTATCATTTTTCGCCGGAAGTCGTGGCCCGATTACCACGCATCTCCCATCCGCTATGTGCAGGGTGGAGACTCTGTCGCCCTCAGGATAGACCCACATCTTGGCATAGGTTCCGTAGTAGACTCCCTCCTGGAAGCTTACGGATGTCACGGTGTCTTTTGTCAGCGTGCTGGAGATCATCTTGGCTGTGGTTTCCAATTCCACAATTAATCTAAATGGCACATTTGGGACACAGGAGATGTCCCTGATGCACACTATTCCTCTTGCCATCTGAATGCGAAAATGGCTTGTGTAGCAGCCAGGACACCATGCGGTCATATTAACATCCATAAGGCAGCACTTCTCATTCAGTGTTGATCCACAGTTAATGCAGACAGATTGAGCATTATGCTCCTGATGTCGAGGCGCAGCGTTAGTGTGGCTTTCTATGTCCGACAACACATATTCCACTTGTAGCCCGTCGCTGATCATTTTGACCATCAGGTCATACCTGGAAGATGGGCTCACCAGGGTTTCGATATTGCCCCTGGTCCAGCCCTTCAACAGTTTAACCCAAATTCAATCCATTGCTGGGTGTCTCTTCATAATAACTCCCTTAGAAAAAAAAAGAAAATTGACAATCCCTCTGTGGTGGTCTGCATAGATGTCACGTTTTTGCTAGAAGATCCTCTAGGGTGGAAGAACCAGGAACAGACTGCACCCTAAACTTGTATACAGGACATCGTCGACAAGTTCTACATACCATCGTTTGACTACTTTTACATAATTCTGGGAGTGTTATACAGTAGTTTATTATAATATATGAATATGTCTACGTGCTGATCCACAGCTACACACCCCTGGTACTTTCCAAATACAGTTTCACTTCTCCTATTCTATCCCCCGGACTTTCCAAAGAAAGCCATCTGGTGCTTAGTCACACACACACATACAAAACATCTTGTGATTTACTACTTATCAGTGATTTTCCATTCTTCATGTTTAACTTTATCATGTTGTCATATCATAATTAACTTTAACATTAAATCATTTCAGAGAATCAATACTAGCTATAACAGTGCTTAGCACCGCAAATACCTTTACCTATGATGGTACATGATGATCTTTGCTCAGGGTCTCTGCAATCTACTGTTTTTTGTTTTGTCTCCTTAAGCTGCTACGGTGTGCGTGTGTTTGCATGTTGGTGTGTAAGCTTGTCCTTTTAAATGTGTCTTTAAAAGGTCTAGCCTGTTCTTTTTGATGCTTTTAATGTTAAATTATTTCTGCACTTTAAGGGATTGTACTGTAAATTTCGTTGCTCTGGTACAATGACAATAAAGACAATTCAGTTCATACACGTGATCCATAAACCTTCGATATTACTCTGCTTTACTGTGTTTATCTCCTTGTGCAAAAGAAATCGGATTTTGAACCAACTAAGCTAGTTCAATTTATTGCTGCACTTCTCTTGGAGCATGTAACCTTCATATACATTTCTTTACTCCTACTATTACGGTTGTCATCTCTTAAAAACCTTAGTGAGTAATGATGAACACAATATCATATGGCAGCTCTAATCATCCTATCTGGTCACATACCTTTGTGTGCTCATCATTACCATCTAGTGGCACAGATGGAAATTACTCCATTCTCCCCCTTTAAGTCTCAATTTACAGCATTTTAAGACCCTGTGTTGGTTTAAGCATATGAGAGATCTCAACTCAAGGGGGATATCATCCTTCTGTGAGGTGGAGTGCCCTTTGACATTTGACTTTTTGTTACAGGTAAAACTGATATCAGAGGCATTATTCAGACTGAAGGAAATACGACCCAGGCAACAGGAGGGAAGCAAAAAGAGCGGGAAGGACGGTGGAAAGTGGGAGAAATGAGATGTGCAGGAAATAAGAGGAGACAGGAATTTAAACAATCAGATTTGGACACACTGGTCTGAACAGCTACACACAATAGGTGAGCATAAAACAGTCAGATGTGCATACTGTGGTCATCTGAAAAGTGTCCTGAGATAACTTTTGTTATGATTTGGCAATATAAATAAAATTGAATTGAATTGAAAATTCCCCCCATTAAAATACCCGAAATGATTTCTTTTCAGACTTTGCGTTCTTCATATTTTAGACTCAAATCTAAAAAGAAATGATTGCAATAATGGTACAAATAATGTTTGACACATATATTTCGGACTCCACATTAATCTCTGCTCTCCTTCACTACAACACAAATGCACCGGTAGTTTCTTACACTTCTTTAAAAAAAAGGGCTTTATATTTTGATATTCATCCATTAATCCATTAACCACATTATGATTTACTAATATAACAGTTAAGTATGCAGTGATACGCGCTGTTGGCTGTTTAGGACAAATATACAAGAAAGGTAAGCACAGTAAAGGATGTGGCAGAAGTTATGAATTATGGTGGTACGGTATGTGACTTAGATAGCTTGTTTCTTTTTGCTGAACTGATCATATCTTTCCCACCCTTGTCACATGACCAATTAAAAACAAGTTAAATAAATAATGTAATAATGTTATGGGTGTTATTTAGCAGAATTATATTGTGTTTTACAATGTCTACAGTTAGCGAAGTTAAGGTTTTCAAAGCATTCCACAAAACTTGGGACCCACAATGTTATTTCTGAGGATGCTTCCTAATTGAGTCCGAGAGACACCCCCCTCTTTTTTCTTTCTTCTTTTTTTCTTTAATTACTTTATTTATTCTTACTATTATTTACAGTTTTTTACTCTGTTTTGTCTCATTCTACCTTAATGATCTACTTATGTTATATGTTATTTATCTAGTTATTTACTGTGACTACGTCTGACATGGGTTGGCTGTCAAGTTTAATGTTTGGTAATTGGTTTAATTTTTTCCTGTTGTTTGTTTTTTACTGCCCCCCCATCTGTGCCACCCCAATTAAAAATCCTGGAATCGCCCCTGCAAAGACCATATTCAACAAGAACTGTAGACTGTAGGAGATATCAACAAAAACGAGAACAATTATTAAATAAAAAACAGTACATCATCAAACTGATTCTAGTGCTCATGCCTGTGCACCAGCCCAAAATGTAAAATCTGCTGTTTGGTTTGATTTTGATCCCGTTGTCGAGGCGGAACTACATGAAGAGGCAGGAAAATGAGTTCGGACCCGGACACGTATTCCGTGTGCACCTCCTGCACCTTGGTTTGTTTTGCGGAGCTGTATTGTATGAAGTTTGTTTAGCGGTGGATTGATAAGCGTCACACCATCACCACCAGTGCTGCCGCTCTCTTATCTCTTGGTAAAGCAAACATTACGCACGACCGCTATGTTACATTATTACAGTATTACATTATTACATTTCGCTCTTCATAACAAATACCATCTTATCACTTGGAAATAGCAGAACATGCATGGTCGTTTTGCTTGTATTGGTTTGGCATTTTTGTTAACTTTCTCCATATTTGATGCAAAATATTCTTAAGCGCTGTATAGTTGCGTTTCATTCATATTTTGCATATGAGTATCATTTTGTTTGAGCATGTTTTGATGTTACTCTTGATATACGCGTGTATTTATTTTTTTTACCGAGTAAGTTCCGGTGTTGGTGACTTTATTATGGTCAATGTTATGGATTTTCAGCTGCAAGCGTCCAGTACACTTCAGAATTTATATATAATATAAAATCTATAATGGCCCTATTGTAATCTGTTATGTCACAGATTATAGTCAGATTGGTAGAAAAGGGTGGTCAAAACTCTTAGCACTTGTCAAACTGGGGGTATCAAAGCAGGTCAAATCAGAGTCAGATTTTAGCTGTATCAGGTAGGGATCAACTGATATGGATTTTAAGGGCCAGTGCCAATACCGACCCCCCCTCGGTTTATGCTGATATTTGGAGCTGATACTTCTTTTGCTCCCTTAATTTACATCATAAATATTACACAACCATGATAACAAATTTTACGAGGCACAAATAAAAAAAAAAAAGGAACAATAATTGAACTTAAAAAGGTGTTTTCGGCAACAAGGAGCTGCCTGTAGACGCCTGTCTGTAATCTGCATCGGCTGAACCTGATACACCTAAAAAACGCAAATATCTACTGATAATATTGGCCATCCGTAGTATCGTTCTATCACTAGTATCACGTTGTACATCATCAGTTCAGACTGGTAACATTAAGCATGACTGACCAGTGGCTTTACTTCAGGCTTGCTCTCGTCCTGATGCATGAACCCTCTGTATCTCTGGCCAGGCATGTCTCAGGACAGTCACCATGGCAAGTGGACCATCTCCAGCAGTGATGATGATGATGAGGATCTTCCTCTTTCTGGGACTACAGCATCTAACCCCCACCGGCCTGCTGTATCCAGTCACAGCTCCCATCCTTCTGCCTCACCCCCCAGCCTCAAACTGGAACCAGTTACAGCCACTGTGGAGGTGAAACCAGAACCAGCCAGCACCCCCGTGTCCTCACTTGTAATTGGCTCTGAGGACAGACCGTCAGCAGCAACAAACCTGTTAAATCCAGTGAAGTATGAAAGGAGTCCATCATTGGCTGGAAAGCGGAAGAAAGAGGTGTCAGATGGCTCAGGCTGGGCTCTCTCAGATAGTGATGATGAGGATGATGGAGCTGTAAAGGTTAAGAGCCTTAGTAGCTTACCAGAGAGGACACCTTCAAGCCCCAAAGCGAAGAAACCGAAGGTGGAGAACGAGCGCCCTCCAAGTCCCCACGGCCGGCTCTACTATATCGACGAGCCAGAGGATTTCTTTGAGTCCAGTGTTCCTCGTCTAAATGACACCTACAGGTTTTACCTCAACAAAGTCACAGGCCTGGACCGGAAGTACAACAGCGGGGCTCTGCACATTAGAGGTGAGAAGAGTTTGGGTGCAGGTAGTTCTCTTATAATAACATAACAATGATCAGAAGGTTAAAGGTTAAAATCCGGGACGAGCAGGATTTCTGACGTCACTCGTTCTTTTAAATTCCAAGTTTTCTTGAGGCACTTCATTGATCCAGTAGTGTTGTTCAGTAGGCAGCAGTCAACAGCTGGTTGTACTGGGAAGCTCCCAATCTAAATCTTTAGAATACACTCACCGGCCACTTTATTATTTCTGGTGCTTAATAAAGTGTGTTTGTTACCTATCTTCTAGAAAGTAGGTTGTGTTGTGTGCTCGAACCAGTCTGGCCATTCTCTGACCTCTGGCATCAACAAGGCATTTGCGCCCACAGAACTGCCGCTCACTTGATATTTTCTCTTTTTCGGACCATTCTCTGTAAACCCTAGAGATGGTTGTGCATGAAAATCCCAGTAGATCAGCCCGTCTGGCACAAACAACCACGCCACGTTCAAAGTCACTTAAATCACCTTTCTTCCCCATTCTGATGCTCGCTTTGAACTGCAGCAGATCCTCTTCACCATGTCTACATGCCTAAATGCATTGAGTTGCTGCCATGTGATTGGCTGATTAGAAATTTGCGTTAACAAGCAGTTGGACAGGTGTGCCTAATAAAGTGGCCGGTGAGTGTAGAGTCAAAGTATAGAAAAGTTGAAAGCACTGTCAGGGTGAATAGAAGGAAAATATCTTAATCTTACGTATCTTAGTTAGATTATGACCCAAAGAACGATGTCGTGGGTACCAGCGGCCGAAATGGGTTATCTCAGGAGGGTGGCTGGAGTCTCCCTTAGAGATAGGGTGAGAAGTTCAGCATCCGTGAGGAACTCGGAGTAGAGCCTTTGTGTTGAAAGGAGCCAGTTGAGGTGGTTCGGGCATCTAGTAAGGATGAACCCTGGGCGCCTCCCTAGGGAGGTGTTCCAGGCACGTCCAGCTGGGAGGAGGCCTCGGGGAAGACCCAGGACTAGGTGGAGAGATTATATATCCACACTGGCCTGGGAACGCCTCGGGATCCCCCAGTTAGAGCTGGTTAATGTGGCCCGGGAAAGGGAAGTTTGGGGTCCCCTGCTAAAGCTGCTGCCGCCGTGACCAGATCCCTGAAAAACGGTTGAAGATTTGAGAGTGAGTGATAAGTGTGAGTGATCTTAGTTGAATAGAAGTAGAAGTAGAATATGCCTGCTGTTGTGTGAGTTAATACTTCGGTCACTTTTTTTGTCCTGCAATTTGAGAGAGGACAGCATATGGATCTCATGTAGGTAGAGAGATGAAGGTCCTTACCCTGACTGCAGATGTCTTTGTCCTCCCTGCTGTAGATCCCTCTGTTTTGTAATAGTTGGGTACTACTACAGTAACTACCACCTACAGTAACTACCACAGTCTTTTATTCATTAGCTGTATCTAAAACTCTTAACCCTTTTTCTTTCATCTAGACATTCTCTCTCCATTATTTGGGACCCTGAAAGAGTCTGTTCAGGTGAGTAACCCCATGACCTGTGGAGACAATTTTCAGGGATGGCAATGCCGTCCTGTCAGTCGATCGGTCTATTTACACTGGTGTGAAATTTCATACAGACATTCATGTGTCCGTTAACCACACTCACTTTGACTTTTTCATCTAGAACCACCATGATGAGGTTTTCGGTTTTTAGTCAAATGTCTCAAAAATAATTGAATGCAATGCATCCATTTGAGTCAGGATGAAACGTAATCACGTTGGTCATCCCTTAAAGGGCTGTACTGGATATTCAGAACATTTATGTAAGCGGCAAACAAGTATTTGCTTTGTATACATGTGGTGGAGTTGGGGAACGGTGGATGAGAACTGTGTGGAGGCAACTTGATTTCAGTATTTTTTATTCAGCACCTTTAGAGGTCCTGTATTATGCTCATTTTCAGGTCCTTACATTTTAGGTTTCTACTGGAACATGTTTACATGCTCTAAAATCTATTCTTTTTCTCTTACTGTCCATCTGTATACCTGTGTCCACAGACCTTTCTGGCCCACTCTGCTCTGATTGGCTTGCGTTAAAAAATGTGATTACGGTAACCTTTTGAAAGGTAGTTCTGAAGCCGTGGGTGGAGATTCAGATGGAGGGTGGTGTATTCTAATGAACCGGCATGTGACAACGTGCACATCACTAAAAAATGATTTTTTTTCATCAGCTCAAAAGTTCAATTTGGTGTTTATAACAAAAACAAAAGTCATGGTATTCCAATCTGCCTCAGCTGTACTTTGTGTTTAGTGCAAATAAGCAAATGTTAGCATGCCAACACGCTAATCTTAAATTGCAAACTTGTGAGCATTTAACCTGCTTATCATCATGTCGTTGTGAGCCTGTTGGCATGCTGACATTAGCATTTAGTGCAAGTACATTCTCACAGCTAGCTGCTAGCATGGCTGTACTATATACCATGTCAGTGTCGGAGGGAATTTCATCCATAAATACAAGTACACTCTCTTTCTTCTATAGTTTAACTACTGCTTTGATATTGCCTGGATGGTCCAGCAGTTCCCATCAGAGTTTAGGTAAGTCTACTTTGCTACCATCACATTATCATAAACATGTTTCTGAGGAGTGGGAATCTGCTCATGTCCACGTCACATTGATGGCAGCACACTCTAGTGCATTATGGCTTATATAATATGGCTGCTAATGTTTTACGGCATGTGAGATGTTTTCTCATAAATGAACAACAAAAGTTTGTGTTGTGTGGAATTCTTCCACTAACTATGGATTTTCTAAATGATGACATGCTTTTATTATTTTAGTATGCATTAATGGAGGTGATACACTGCACATATCAAATTATAGGGGAAACGTAACTGCATTTAAGAATAGGTGTAAAAGATGAATCATTCCATTAGTGGCAAATACAAGTATGTACAAGTAGAGGAAAATAATTATGCTAATGACGTTGAAACATGCCCAGTGAACCCTTTATATTTGGGTTGTGTTTGCAGGGATTGTCCAGTTCTGATCGTCCATGGAGACAAGAGAGAGGCCAAGGCCCGGCTGCTCCAGCAGGCTAAGCCTTTTCCACATATTCGCTTCTGTCAGGTACAGACATCACTTTATCTCAAGTGCAGTTTGGCTGATTTTGATCTCAGTGTTTACTACTTGTACTAGTTACTTGTATTTTCTGAATAGCGTCAAATACCAACAGAAGTCATTTAAGGATCCCTTTCCTATAGAACAGCTCCATACCTTTAGTAAACAAACTAAACAGCCTTATGTTATTTATCTTATGTACATGACAGCATGTACATTCTGTCTCTACATGTTTGTGTGTTTATAATTCTGGGAAAACTCTGACAGCATTGGAGTCTTTAATTGGGACTGATGTGTGTGACTTTCCCTGACAGGCCAAGCTGGATATTGCTTTTGGAACTCACCATACGTAAGCATTTCTTTCCCTGCCTGGTATCATACCTGTTTTTTTTTGTTTTTTTACCTTTTACTCACACATCAGATCAGGTTTGGATGCTGTTGCAGCTTTATGGACGACTTTGGTCCAGACTGTCATTTCAAAAGACTGGTTTATATTAAGGAGCACTTTTTGTAAATATACTTGAAATGAAAAGCCGGGTTAAGTGCTTTTGGAATGTAACTACAGGGACATTAATGGGACATGAACCACGGCCCCCTGGGTGAAAGTCCGGTGTGTGCTATTTTTTAGTACAATGAAGTTTACTTTACTTTTAAGAAGTGTATGTTAAACATACTTTAAGTACAGCACAGAAAGTAAAAGTATACTAAATTTTGTTTGCTTAAATTATATTTCTCAAACACTAAAGTACTACTTTTTCACCTGGTTGAGGTGATGAACATGGTAAATATACCAGCTAACATTTCACTGAGAGCCATGCTCTGTTTTTTAGAAAGGCCCTGATCACATTCATGCAGTTACACATTCACACCTGGATGTTCCCAGTACAACCACAGTGTGATCTGCTGACCACTGAGCAGCTGGGGTTAAGGAGAGCCAAGCCTTGCTTATTCACTTTCCCCACCCACATTTATCCTGCTGGTCTTGGGATTGAACAATTTATATATCTTGTTAAATGCCGGTTACAAATTAAGCTAATTTGCCTTAAAAAAGTAATTTCCTGCGTGATCAGGGCTAAAGAAGCCCCATTATTGTTCTAGATATTATGACCACGAACCCTCACGATGGTTTGCAGAGCACAGCACCTTTCTCACAGCAGTCATTTTGACCCGCCATAGTAGGAAAAGCACAGGCGTATTTAATAACATTAATGCTGGTTCTGTTCCCTTTATGTCTTCCAGTAAGCTACTGTATTTATTAATGTTATGAAATACACCTGAGCCTTTGTTTTGAAATAGGCCTGTTACTGACCTTTATAAAGGTATTAACTCCCTGTATATTCTGAATTAACTTGTAAAACACAGAAGATAAAATTGTAATACGTATTTACATTTAGCACTAGATGACTTACATTGCAGATATTACAGGTCTTGGAGTGCACTGTTGGTGTGTCTTTGTGCAGGAAGATGATGTTGCTGTGGTATGAGGAAGGCTTCAGAGTCATCATTCTGACCTCTAACCTCATCAGAGCTGACTGGTACCAGAAAACACAAGGGTGAGTCTGGCTGTTTTAGAAAGTCCGACTTGACAGTAATGTCATATTTATTGTTGGGAATGCCCCTAAATATATTATGTCCAATCCAGAATGTGGATGAGCCCCATGTTTCCACGGTTACCAAAGGGCAGCAGTGAGAGTGACGGTGAGTCACCGACCTTCTTTAAGAGGGACCTGCTGGAATACCTGGCATCGTACCGCGCAGCAGAACTGGAGGAGTGGATCCAACGAATCAAAGAGCATGATCTGTCAGAGACCAGGTAAACTGCAACATTTAGTGCACTTGTGAATACATATACATATTAAATCTGCTTACAAGTAACACTTGTCCTTTACTCATCTTCTTCTATCAGAGTTTATTTGGTCGGATCGACCCCGGGGAGATATGTTGGTCCAGACATGGAGCGCTGGGGCCACCTGAGGCTGAGGAAGGTTTGTCTCTACTCCCGAGTTGATAGTTGATAACACACTGCTATTCAAGACAAAGCGGCAACCTCCGTGGCTGAAAAAAGCAGCCAAAAATTGTCAAAACTGTATTTTGAATGGCTACTTTAATGAGTCACAAGTCTAACTTTACAGCAGAACACGTTTACAGTCTCTATATATAATTCTCCTGTTCATGACAACTGTACAGGGGGTTTATAACTCACCTGTTTGAATTAAATTAAGGCTTAAAGTTGTGCATAATTAAGAGCTGGCTGCCCAGCCTCAGCTCTTTGCCTATTTTTGGATTAGCCAGGAGCAGGTGACGTCAGGCACTGTTTGGGTGGCGGCGGCCATAGCTGTTCACAGCTTCACAACAGCTCTTAAAATACTTATGGCCGATGTCACAGAGAATGCGTCCATATTTTATACAGTTTATAGCCAAGACCAGGGGTGCCCTGCTCCTGGAGAGATACTGCCCTGCATGTTTTAGTTTTCTCCCTGCTCCAACACACTTGAGTCTAATTATGTGCTCTGATCAAGCAGCTGAAGCTTGTCACAGGTTTCATAATCATTAGAGTCAGTTGTGTTGGAGCAGGGAGAAACCCAAAACATGCAGGGCAGTAGCTCTCCAGGAGCAGGATTGGGCACCCCTGGCAAAGACAGAAAACGAGAAAGGAAACTAAATCAAAGCTGCAAGTAGTTCCAATTTGTCTCTTTGTTTTATAGTTATTTAAGAAGAGAGGCTGTGTTGTGTGTGCATTTTATAAGACATGGTTTTGGTTGATTGCAGTGAAATGTATGAAAAAAACATTCAAATTCAATTATGCGTTTGAATTCGACGGCTTTGGTTCATTTTAGCGCCATGTGAAAATCACCATCTTCATATTTGTCAAAGGTCGAATATCAGTGTGGTTATCTTTGTAAATGGTCATCAGTAATGCAGTTTAAACAGTTTGTAGTACAGGGCCTAAACCTTGCAAAACAGGTATATTCCTTTTAATGCTGCCTGACTGATTTCCCAAAGAGACCCTCTCAGGTATTTCCTTGAATGCACAAGGAACAAGTCTCAGTTCAGCAGCATCCCAATAACCAGGTGGATTTGAAAAATATATAAATGTTGCAAATGTAATATAAAAAGTAAATGTTTTTTTCACGGGACAGCACTTTAAAATGTTGTGAAATGTAACACTTTTCACGTAGTCTCTAACTGGGGTTTCTTTTTCTTTTATTAGCTGTTGTATGACCACACAGATCCTATTCCCGGACAGGAAAAGTGGCCTGTGATTGGCCAGTTCTCCAGCATCGGCTCGATGGGATTGGATAAGACCAAATGGTTGACAGGGGAATTTCAGCGCACCATGACCACACTGGGGAAATCCTCTCTTCGCCCAGACCCCCCCATGCACTTGGTACATTCTTCCAACACGAACTTGATGCGGTCTGTTGCTTGTGTGATGTAGCATTCAATGCTATGAGAAAAATAGTATAAAATAATACGATATAGAGGTTTTATGACTGCTGCTGCTGCTAATATTATTATTAGAGAGTATTAGAGGAACATTCATTTTTAGGTTACATTTTTACACTTCCTTAGAGTCCCTGCAAGACATTTGATTGCCTAAAACGCAATTTGTAAAGACTTCAGACGCAATAATGCTTGCTTGAAAATGTAACCCCTACTTTGAGTCGAAGACAGAAAAAAAACAATTACATAAATTACAGTGAGATTATGTAATTTATACACCCTTCAAGTAACACATGAAAAGTGAAATGCATTAGCATTATAACTAGTGCTGATCTTGGCATTATCCTGTTAATATGCCACATCTGGCCACAGTTCAGCTGAAGTTAAACAGCTCACTTCAACAATACAAAGCTCAGAATTTCTAAAGCGGGTTGCTTATTGGTGAATCTTTTGCAGGTGTATCCATCAGTTGAAGATGTGAGGACTAGTTTAGAAGGCTATCCAGGTGAGTCGTGTTTTTGATTCTTCCCTCTTAAAACGGAATTCGTAACATGTCACGTGCTGCAGAGGTCATGACCTTCACTAAGTGCAGGTAGATTTTGGTCACAGCATGATTACTTTGGCTGCTTTTTGCTCGCTCATTTGCTTCCCCCCTCAAACATCAGTGTCACTGATTGTTTGATGGATCTAGCATTTGATTATTCAGTGATCGCTGTGATCATGAACACCTCTTTTGTCCTCCAGCTGGCGGCTCTCTTCCTTACAGTATTCAGACTGCTCAGAAGCAACTCTGGCTCCACTCCTTCTTCCAGTAAGTCTAACTAACTAAAATGTACTTGTATTGTAAGAGTTCCGGGTTAAGCTAGTATTAGCTAGTTATATATATTTTCATTACTCACTCATCTCCAACTGCTTATCTGGGGTCGGGTCGCGGGGCAGCAGCTCTACCAAGGGACCCCAAACTTCCCTTTCCCCGGCCACATTAACCAGCTCTAACTGGGGGGTCCTGAGGCGTTCCCAGGTGTTCCTACTTTCATTAGTAATATCCATATTGTATGTTGCTGGTCACACTGTACAAGCTTCTATGCACCTAAGTTGCATTTGAAATTTGGTCCGAAATTATGTGACAGGGCTACTTGCAGGAGGATTTTAGCTTAGTAATAACCAACAACAGGCTAACACTCTGTGTGTGTGTGTGTGTGTGTGTATGTGTGTGTGTGTGTGTGTGTGTGTGTGTGTGTGTGTGTGTGTGTGTGTGTGTGTGTGTGTGTGTGTGTGTGTGTGTGTGTGTGTGTGTGTGTGTGTGTGTGTGTGTGTGTGTGTGTGTGTGTGTGTGTGTGTGTGTGTGTGTGTGTGTGTGTGTGTGTGTGTGTGTGTGTGTGTGTGTGTGTGTTCGTAGCCGTTGGAAGGCGAATACGACAGGAAGGAGTCATGCCATGCCACACATCAAAACATACATGAGGGCGTCGCCAGATTTCACTCAGCTTGCCTGGTTCCTTGTCACAAGGTGTGTGTGCTAGCTTTGTTTATATCTATTAGGTGAAATGATGTGTGTGTCTTTATTTGTAAATGGGATTTGATTTTAATTTGTTCTTGTATAAATCTTTCTGCTGAAACAGGTGTGGCAACCCATCAACAAAATAGGTTACTATTAAAGTTTATCCCAAACCAGGAATTGAAAATTAATTCTCATTCCACTGAATTCACACTTATTGCATTAAATCCTCTACATCTTTCTATCAAATGATTTTTCAAAGTTATTTTGTTATAAAGAATCATCATTAAGACACACCTTGTAATATAATTTCCAATCCTTCCACCTAATTTCCATGGCAATACCGTTGGCAGCAGCTCTGTGTTCGAGACAAAGTTGTTCGACCTCAAAACTCCGATCAAACTCCATCCTACTATGGTCATTTCAGATAATGATTAAGCTGAAATGATCCTTTCCTAATCCACACAGCTGCTCTAGAACACCGAAGCTTATGTGTTCATCGTATGTGTGTTTCAGTGCCAACCTGTCCAAAGCAGCGTGGGGTGCACTGGAAAAGAACAACACTCAGGTGATGGTTCGGTCATACGAGTTGGGAGTCCTCTACGTGCCCTCTGCCTTTGTAAGAGCAACACACGGACAAACAGCAGCAGCATTACATGTGCTGAATAACAGAGCTGGTGTACAATAACACAGGGTGTGAATGTTGTCTCCTTCCAGAACATGAAGACCTTCACTGTTCACCAAAATCAGTTTTCTGTCTCCTCCTCCTCTGGTTTCCCCGTGCCCTTTGACCTCCCCCCCACATGCTACTCTCCTAAAGGTACAGAAGTGTGTGTGAGTGAGTAAGTGACACATCCTCTGTATGTATTTATGTACGGACTGGATTATTCAGTGAGTCTTGTTGCTCCCTCTCACTGAGCATTTGACTTGAGCTTAATCGGTTTAGAGTGGCGGATGGTAACATAGAAACATTTAATCAATTTTTTTCCAATGTTTTCAATATTATACTGAAGTCTACGGTTGTACACCTCAGTTGAAACTTTAAACAGTCTAGGGTTAAACCACATGCGCAGCAGGTGTAGCTCAAATTGTAGTTACAGTGACATCTAGTGGCATTGAGGTGCAATAGTTTATTCTAAAACCAATCTGAAGCTGTAAAGAGGTTGAAGAGAGCACATTGTATTCCACAAAACACAGGTTTAAATTTGTTTCTAAGGCCCTTTATTGTGAAAAGTCAGACTTCCATGTCTTTTTTTTTATTGTAAAGCAGGTGGAGGTGCTATATAAAAACTGTGAAAGTATCAAAATGCACAATCCACAGAAATACACACAGACTGTATTCAGAAACTGTGTCTTTAAAACGAGCCGTCAGGACTCCTGTACTGTTGTGATGTCACATCTGTACTACATAAAGGTAGAAAGTGCTGCTAGAGTATCATTACAGTCATTCACCGGCTGCTGAGCGCAGATGCAGAAGAGCTGAAAATGTTGATCATCCAGAGCAGACTGGTTCTTTTTCAGGAGGGGGTCTTAAAGAGACAGGCGCTAAAACGGAGCGATTCAGACAGACAGGATGAGAAAAAGAATGTGTTTTTTGAACATGAAAGCATGTGAACATGTTCGAGTAGAAACTCAAAGTACAAGTATCAACCATAATATGGGACCTATAAATAAATATTATTTATTTATTTATTTATTTTTTAAATTCTGTAAGTAATGATCCTTACTTATTTTACAAGAGTATTAATAGGTTTAAAATGATGGCATGGTCATCACCAAAATCTTTCTCTTTCTGCTGGGTTGAAAATGTTTGTAGATAATGGCGGGTATAAACAAAATC
Source organism: Echiichthys vipera (assembly GCF_963691815.1). NCBI lineage: Eukaryota > Metazoa > Chordata > Actinopteri > Perciformes > Trachinidae > Echiichthys > Echiichthys vipera. The sequence goes on from NC_139826.1 coordinate 11,234,813, forward strand.
CAACTGTCATCATCAGAAAGTGCTGTATTGGAACCTAAATATCGGGGGAAAACGCTGCCAAGTTGGTACTATAACATGTGCTTTGTTCAGCGTGAATAAAAGAAGCAGTATGTAAATTATAATAAGTCTACCAACAAGGATGAGTAGTTTTCCTGCAGTACTTCACTTCTGGTTTCCAGAGTTTAGTTAGCAGAAGCTAAAAACGCAGCCGTACTGAAAGTCTCAGGGTCACTATTCATCTGCTGGGCTCATTTGTGAAATGCATCGCAGGTCATTATATTTCATTTTCAGTAATATATTCTAATAATTATTCTAGAAATATAAAATTCATTAGTAAAATTCAAAGCATTTCATATCATATAGATTATTTCTGAAACTAGAGCCATTTAATCCAGTTTCTTTTAGCAGATCAGTGCATCTAATTGAGCATAATTGAAAACTTATGGGATCTATAAAATACCGCTACGATATTAATCTTAATCTTTGGGCATGTTCTTCCACTTAGACGGTGAATGGAGACACTGTAACATGCATACGTGTGGCCATTTTGACCAATGTAAAGTCCTTTTTCATTATTTAACCATGTATTCACATTTAATTTCACCAGTTCGTTTCTCTCTGTGTTTTCAGATCAGCCCTGGATCTGGAACATTCCGTACAACCAGGATCCCGACACACACGGGAATGTTTGGGTTCCCTCCTGAACACACACTTTACTTCGCTGTACTTTAAAACTGCTGTGTGTATACTTGTCTGCACTATGTCTAGGTGTCAGTTATCAGTAACATTTATTTTTTATATTTTATACCATACAGTAGACTCACATGTTTTCTACCAATAAACAAAATAAACATGTAATTGTCCCGTTGTGACCATATTTGGAATATTTGCGTGTGATGCAGCAGATTCAGCATCTTACAGAACTGCTGTAGGCCTTGTGCTCGCGTTCGTACACGTGCGCATGCTCGTACATGTGCAAAGGGGCCCACCTCTCCCAAACGGGCCGTGGCCGGCAAGCGTGCCGCTCCTAGGCGCGGTACGGTTGCACTCACACTGGTCAAACGAACGAGACTTTAGCCGTGAAACGTGCTTGGGCACGGTACGGATGGACAGTGTGAGTGCGCCCTTACTGACTTAACATGAGATCCTTCATCACGGATAAAAACTGATTTGAATAAAGGGATAAAGCAACTTTGTAAAATGGGAGACAATAGTATGTTAATAACTTGTTATCACACTTGGTTTGTAAACCTAGGTTAATAATCCCTATGGTCTCCCAGGTGTTAATTTGTCACCTATTCAGCAGCTACAATGCAAACCAGCAGGGCTCTGTGTAACAAACAAAAGAGTCACAGATCTGAGGGCAGCACCTCTTTTACTCACTAAAGTGCCATTTACACACGTAAAGGAGTTCTAAGACCCTTTTGTCCGCTCCTGGAGAGCCACAAGTAGGATATCTGCTCCTTCGCTTTTCGATCTGAGCGCTCAAGTTGGTGAGAACGTCTCATGTGACTAATGCACATGAAGCAACGGACCTGTTGGTTCCAGTTACTCAAAGGTCAGAAGCAATACTGTGCCCCCCTCTGTCTGGTCCCATGTTGTGCAGCTCTGTGGGTGCAGAACAAGGCACTTGGGTGAGATTTTGGTGTGACTAGGTAATGTTTACTTCAGCAGGATGGCTGATGATTTTTTAATCTTTTATAAATGTGGTGAGACACTGTACTCTGTGTGTGTGCGTGTGTGTATAATAGTTTGTTCACTTTCTTTAAATCTAACAAATGTATAATTGTTAGAATCTGCAAATATGTTTATTATGTGTCTTTGTTTCTAATATATTTATCTTGTGTTGTTCTCTCACTTAACTAAGAGTATATAAGTGTAAAATGTGTAAGGAGATATATCTCGTTAGGGGTACTTGGAGAACCTCTGATCTAAATGTTGACACTATAAAAACCTTCAACATAAAATAAGGCAAAGGGATTGCTTCAGTATTAGTGAAGGAGGTGCAAAATAGTTGGAAAGTTGTTTCTGAAGCTGCACATTCTTACCCCGAGACATAAGCGAACCAAGGTTAACACAAGTATAAACATAAAATGCCATATTAACATATTCTAAACTCCTACAGTTGAATGAACACCTGGCACTGCCTTGAACTGCAGTCGTGCCCGTCATGTGTAGCCGACAGGCGGGCACCTCCGTGTGTACAGTAAACTGCGACTCCCGTCGTACCTTGCGTCATTGTGTCAACATGGCGCCCGTCCGCCAGACAAAAGGCGAAGCTGTCTGACGGAGGATTGAAACCCAATTAGAAACAGAGGAGACATTTTGGGAAAACTGTCAGTGCCCGTGTGTCCTGGCGCCCTGAGGCAACAGATATATGGTCAAATAAACCCCCGTGGAGGCTCTGAGACTGGGATATTCAGGTAAGTTGAGTCCTGCTGTGTTGCAACGCTCCTGCTGGCCCGACACATTTCCCTTTCTCTGTGTGCTGATCACTGAAAACTCCTTAAAAATCCAGCTGTGCTGCGGCGTTTTACTTGGCGGTTAATGTTTACACTACCTAAACTGACATGGACGGTCTTTTCTGAATGATAAAGGGACAGCCTCTAATTCGGCATGCACACAGTTCACCGAGAAACATTTAATAAAACACATGTTCAACTTTTCCAGTTGGTCTGCAACGCTCGGTACCACGATGTACAGTGTAAGGTTATTTTAGTGGAGTGGGGTAATTACGGCGAACAACAGGCGAGCATGCTATACAATATACAATTGTGTTGTGCCTAGCGTGGGTTACTTTATATAATACACGCCGAATTGAGGAGTTATATTTCATTAACCGTAAAACGTCTTAAGACACTGTCTATCGGACGTGCTTATTTTCCTAGAAGGAGGGCAAAATTAAAATGTGCTTTTCCCCAATGTGATTTGGCATGAAAGTCGATCATTTCCAGAGAACACTGCGTCGGGGCTACCTCGACACGCAGGACTACAGAGCCAGCTTTTCTTTTTCTTGGTTTAGTGTCGGGGCCGGTTCAAAAGTTGCCTACAGTAATTAAATCACTTGTCTATGTGCTTAGCTGGCACATGTCTGCAGCCAGGATACAGTTCAACGTTATGCCACGTCTGGTTACGAGGATCCTACCGCAGGACATGTCACTGGGTTCAGCAGTAGAAATACAGTTGATCTTAAATTAACATGTCATCATTCTTGGTAGGAGCCTAGCCTCCAAGGATAGCAAACATGGACGAACACAAACTTGTATACAGTGAGACAAAGTGAGAGCCAGGGTTTGCATGGTGTGGAGTTTGTCTGGGAGGTGTGAGGAGGATGGTGATAAAAAGCCTCCACCTAGAGACAATTTGAGAGTTTATTGATGTATCGCAATGCAATCCTGTTGAGAAGATCTGTGATCCGCTGGGAGGTCAAAAGTGAGGTCAAGTTCAGCCACAGAGCAGCACCTGGAGCTGTAGGGTGTTCAGTGTCTCGCTCAGTAACACCTCAGGATTTGACCCAAACTGACTTCTGCGTGTGTGCGTGTGATATATTTCCATGTATGTACACTCCTATACTTCTGACCCTGAAGAAGCTGAGCAGTGACACATACACACACACACACTTTATTCCAGCCTCACACAGATACACACAAATAATTAGAACGTTGATCGCTGTAGCAATTTAAGAGCAACAATGGGGAGAAAGTTTTAGCCCTGATCACATGCAGAGGAGAGCCCTCTGCAGGTGTCTGTAGAGTCAATGCCATTTTTTTCCAGCAGTCAGCACTTCTCGCTCTTCACTGAACTTTAAATTGGAAGGTGCGCTCTGAGTGCATTTTTTGCAAAGTTGCCACTGGTCCGATGTTGAGAGGGTCATTCTTCATTTGTCGTTATATTGCATCCGGAAAACCTGTTGTTTTTTGTTGTTGTCTCGTCGTAGTCCCCACAATTCACAGTGCATGTAGAGTAACACTAAACACACATGAAGCACATAATTATCAAAAGAGAAGCTCTTAGAGCCCCCGTTCTGGCCAGACGGGGGCAAGGATGGTCCAGGAAAAATGAGGTAAGAGAAGGCAGGGGTAATTAAAATGTATTTATTTGGTGGCCTAGGCGTTAAGATGTTGACCATGAAAACATCCCTTGTTGCATGTCAATTCAATTTTATTTAAAGTGCCAAATCATAACAAAAGTTATCTCAGGACACTTTACAGAGTAGGCATAGACCCAACAATTCCCCTGTAGAGCACGGTGGCAACGAAAACCTTCCCTATAACAGGCAGGAACGTCGGACAGACCCAGCTCTGTGGAGGACGGCCATCTGTCTTTACCGGTTGGGGAGGAAGAAAAGGATAGAGAAAGAGAGAAAGTCAAAGACAGACAAAAGACAGAGAGACTGACACACTTCCAGAGATGCAAGCAGCCAGCGAGTAACAGTCACTATAACAATATCTATAGTAACACAACAGAACAGCAGGAACACACACATCCAGGGTGACAGAACATGAAAATGATAATAATTATGACAAACATGATCAATGATGAGTAGGGACAATAGCAGCTACGATACAGCGAGACAAACCACTGATAGATACAAATTTTACAATTTATAAGACTAGTGACAGTATAAATGGCTAATAGTTATAGAAGTAGCAGGAAGCGTCATGCAGGACCACGGCAGCAGGCACCACCACGATCAGCAGAGACCTACACACAGGACCACGGCAGCAGGCACCGACACCATCGGCAGAGACCTGCACACAGGACCACGGCAACAGGCACCACCAGCATCAGCAGAGACCTGCACACAGGACCACGGCAACAGGCACCACCACCATCAGCAGAGACCTGCACAGGACCACGGTAGCAGGCACCACCACCATCAGCAAAGATCTACATACAGGACCATGGCAGTAGGCACCACCACCATCAGCAGAGACCTACCCACAGGACCACGGCAGTAGGCACCACCACCATCAGCAGAGACCTGATGACAAAGCACAAACAACTCCGGGGAAGAAGTTGAATTAAAATTCAAAATTCAAAAAACTTTATTTGTCCCCGGGGGGCAATTCAGTAACAATAACATGCATTGATGAGACATGAATGATACAGACAGAGAGGAGAGAAGGTCAGAGTATTAGGAAAAGTATTATCCCCCGGCAGACTAGGCCTATAGCAGCATCATTAAGCAGAACAAAATCAGCTTAAAAACAACAACATTGCTAAGTAAGCTGTAAGCTTTATCAAAAAAGGAAAGTTTTAAGTTTACTCTTAAATAAGGGGACAGTGTCTGCCTCCCGAATAACACTTGGGAGTTGGTTCCACAAGAGAGGAGCTTGGTAGCTGAAGGCTCTGCCTCCCATTCTACTTTTGGAGACTCTAGGAACGACAAGTTGCCCTGCATTTTCAGAGCGCAGCGATCTAGTCGGGTGATACGGTACTATGAGCTCTTTAAGATACGACGGAGCCTGACCAATAAGAGCTTTGTACGTAAGGAGAAGGATTTTAAATTCTATTCTAGATTTTACAGGTAGCCAGTGCAGAGAAGCTAATACAGGAGAAATATGTTCTCTTCTATTTGTTTTAGTTAGTACACGAGCTGAAGCATTTTGGACCAACTGGAGACTCTTAACAGACTTATTGGAGCAGCCTGATAATAAGGAGTTGCAGTAATCCAGCCTAGAAGTAACAAATGCATGGGCTAGTTTTTCTGCATCTTTCTGAGACACAATGTTCCTAATTTTCGCAATATTACGCAGGTGAAAATATGCAGTCCTTGTTGTTAGTTTTATGTGAGAATCAAAGGACATATCCTATCCTATCAAAAATAACACCCAGATTCCTTACTGTGGTGCTGGAGGACAACACAACATCATCCAGAGTAACAATATCTGTAGCTATTGAGTTTTGGAGGCCTTCGGGGCCAAGTACAATAACTTCAGTTTTATCTAAGTTTAACATCAGAAAATTGCAGGTCATCCAGCTCTTAATTTTCTTAATGCACATATTAAGTGAAGCTAACGCATCAGTGTCTTCTGGTTTGATCGATAAATATAATTGTGTATCATCAGCATAACAATTATAATTTATGGAGTGCTTCCTTATAATATTTCCTAAGGGAAGCATATATAAGGTGAATAGAATCGGTACAAGGACAGAACCCTGTGTGGAGCTTTGTGACCATCCGTGATTTGTCATTAACATGTACAAACTGAGTCCTATCTGATAAATAAGACTTAAACCAGCTCAGTGCGGTTCCTTTAATGCCGATCAGATGCTCTAGTCTGTGTAGCAGGATGCGATGGTCAATAGTGTCGAAGGCCGCACAAAGATCTAGTAAAACAAGCACAGAAACAAGTCCTTTGTCTGAAGCTATTAGAAGGTCGTTAGTAATTTTTAACAGTGCTGTCTCAGTGCTATGATTCATTCTAAATCCTGACTGGAAGTTCTCAAGTAACTTATTATTATGTAAATAGTCACACAGCTGAATGGCAACTAATTTCTCGAGGATCTTAGAGCGTGATCACACTGTCCTTTTGGCCGCGGCCAAAACCGGTTTTTCAGCTAAAGTCTAGTACCTTTAAGTAATGTGAGTGCACCCGCTCCGCGCTCAATTGGGGCCAGCTGGGCCGCCACGGCCCGCTTGAAATTGGTGGGCTTTAGCGGAGCCGTTTGCACATGTACGAGCACGAGCGTGCGCACGTGCACGCGCACGAGCCCTACGGCAGTAGCGTTATGTCCGCCTGTTCGGACATGTAAATAGAAGGACGGACCATGCGCGGACATTTAACAACAACAACAATGGTGGTGAAAGGTTCACGTTGTGTTTACTGCAGATTTGGTCGGATGAAAATATTCAAAAACAGTCGACAAGACGCACAAAAACTCCGAGGTCTGTGGAAAGATTTGTAAACAAAGCCACACACACTCGATCAATGCGTGTGACGTGTTACGGCTTGATGGCGTATGGACAGCAAGAAGTATTGGCCGAGGCCCAGGTAGTGTGAGTACAAACGGGGCTGGGGCGCGGGGGGGAGAGGGAGGGGGGACAAGTACCCTAAAGTCCGGGTCTCGGTCCGGGAGGATAGTGTGAGCGCGCCCTTAGAGAGAAAAGGAAGGTTAGATATAGGTCTATAGTTGGCTAGTACCTCAGGATCAAGACTGGGCTTTTTAAGAAGAGGTTTAATTACAGCTACTCTAAAAGACTTTGGTACATAACCTGCTGATAAAGACACGTTAATCCTATCTAATACAGGAGTGCTAACTATAGGTAACACTTCTTTAAGTAACCTAGTAGATGTTAATTTGTTAAGGTCCACTGTAGAAAAGCAGTCCAAGAATATATCAGGTCGTACAGTTTCTAAGGTTCCTGGGTTTGAAGAATAATTGGTGCCAAGCGAGTTGATTTTGTCTCTAATAGTTATAATTTTGTCATTAAAGAAGGTCATGAAGTTGTTACTACTGAGGGTTATAGGAATACATGGCTCAATAGAGCTGTGGCTCTAATTCTAATTCTCCTCTGTTAAAGATGAGTAATAGGTTGCTCTAGCATTATAGAGGGCCTTCCTATATGTTTTTAGACTTTCAAGCCAAGCTAAGCGAGATTCCTTCCAATTTAGTAGAGCGCCATTTACTTTCTAATTTTCGCGATATTTGTTTTAGTTCACAGGTTTGTGAGTTATACCACGGAGCTAACTTCCTCTGCTTCATTATCTTCTTTTTTAACGGAGCAACAGAGTTGAGTGTTGTTCGTAGTGAGCCTGCAACACTGTCAACAAGGTGATCAATTTCAGAGAGACAAATGTTAGTGCAGGAATCTGGAATATTAGGATAAGGCATTAAAGTAAATGCAGATGGAATCGCTTCCTTAAATTTAGTTATAGCACTATCAGATAAACATCTAGTGTAGAAACTTTTGCCCAGAGGTGAGTAGTCCTGTAATATGAATTCAAAAGTTATTAAATAAAGGTCTGATAAAATAGGATTCTGTGGAAAGACTATTAAGTCATTGATTTCCACACCATAAACCAAAACAAGGTCCATGGTGTGATTAAAACAGTGAGTAGGTTTATGTACACTCTGACTAAAACCAATCGAATCCAGTAGAGAGAGAAACACAATACTAAGGCTATTTTTAACAACATCCACATGAATATTAAAATCTCCTACAATTATTACTTTATCAGATTTAAGGACTAAATTTGACAGAAACTCTGAGTATTCAGATAGAAATTCAGAGTACGGACCAGGAGCACGGTACACTATAACAAGTATAATTGGCTGCACAGTTTTCCAGGTTGAATGTGAAAGACTAAGAACAAGACTTTCAAATTAATTATAATTTAGTTTAGGTTTAGGGTTTATTAATAGGCCTGAGTCATAAATAGCTGCAACGCCTCCTCCTCGACCACTGCCTCGAGGTATATGATTATTAATATGACTGGGAGGAGTGGATTCATTTAGGCTAACATATTCTTCAGGACACAGCCAGGTTTCAGTCAGACAGAGAACATCAATATGGTTATCTGATATCAGATCGTTTACTAATACAGCCTTAGATGACAGAGATCAGGTGTTTAAAAGTCCACATTTAATTTCTGATTTTTTTGCATTATCGCAGATTTAGTGTTGATTTGTATCAAGTTTTTTCTGTGTCGCTCCTCTTCTGTTCATTTTTTATTTAATTGATGTAGATGATCTTGGGGCACACAGCGCTTGTATGGGATACTGAGCTGTAAAGTGATCCACAGAGCGCGCGGAGAGTTGTGTAAGACTGCAGCTATGCTTGCTGTGCACTTGTGGTAAGGGCAGCCCAGAGAGGTGTGTTAAACTGTGACTCTGCATCCTGATCCCAACACTGGGTTTTTGTCAGGAGGTGGTTGAGGTGCAGGACTCGATAGTCAGGTCAATGTTTGCAATGTCATTCTTCATCTCTTTCTTGCTTCATTCCCTGTCATCTCTCGGCTTCCGGCTATACGAATAAAGGGATAAAAACTGATATTGACCAAGTTTTGCACAATGAATAAAAATCTTAATCCTACTTGTCACTTTTCAGTTAGGTAGTATTTTAGTGTTACTTCTTGTATGTTCAGTTTCCTGCACACGTTTAACTGCACATACTTTGGTTTGAATGCGTTTTAAAGAAAATTATGCTTTATAATGTGTCAATAAGACCAGATTTGTAAAGAGCTGCAGTAACAGAAATGCAGACGGACTGTAAACAACCCTCAATACTACACTGACATTATCATTTTGCAGTCCTGTATGTATATCCGTCTAACTTAATGCAGCGTGACTCATCCTCTGCAGCAGCGAGAGAAAGTATGGAGCTTGGCTGCCTGAGATGTAAATTTTTTCTGGCATTTTTCCCCACACACACACACACACACACACACACACACACACACACACACACACACACACACACACACACACACACACACACACACACACACACACACACACACACTCGCCCTTCTTCTCTGTATAAGTGTTGACATGTCTGCTGACTTTGATTCTCTGCTGTGGCCTGTTTTTCTTCTTGGCATCAGTAAGAAAAGCATCAAGACAGATGTGTTATCTCATTTCTTCGTCTCTCTTATTGTTCTCTTTCAGTTCAGTTCAGTGTCTATTAGTACAACAGTTTTTTTTGTAGAAATCAAACAAATTTACAGCACATTCATAAGAACATGGAATATAAACAATCCATGGTATAGCCACGTTGAAGGCAATATGTTTTTGGTTAAAAACATACCATTCATTGCATTATTTAGGTAACATTATATGGGGTTTGAAAATGTACCCACCATGATAAAAGCCGTGTGGAGGAATGCATTTCATATCTGGATAGCAGCTGCTGAGGTGTGCGTGTGCGTGCGTGTGCGTGTGTGTGTGTGTGTGTGTGTGTGTGTCTGTGTGCGTGTCTGTAGGCAGGAAGCCAACAGATGCGACTGTTTTTCCATTTTGCTCTGTGATTGTCTCATTGATGGGGATCCAGTCCATTTTTCACATTATATGGCCAGTATTTTTCGTAGGATGCACCAATCCGACTTTCTCTGTCCTGATACGATACCTGAGCTTTGGGTATCGGCCGATACGGAGTTCCGATCTGATCCCAGAGCCCCCCCGCCCCCCACTGAGTGCAAGTGACTGGGATCACTCTGTTACGTGTAAGGCAACCTCAGGCTCCACTAAAACAGCCGAAATCCGCAAGACATATTTTGCGATGATGTCAACATAGGCTACACCATGCGCAGAAGCTAAGTCATGGATGACTTTGTATACCAAACACAAGTTTGTTTATTTTATTAAGTCATACTACCTTAAAGTGAAGTGCTTGAAAGTATGTCTAATTTTCCAACCTAGCCACCTCACTGTAACTAGAGTTTAAAAACATCCTAAAAAATACATTAAAAAAGGAAATCCCTGAATACTGCTGCATAGCATAGTGTGTAGTGAGACAAAGTGCAATGTGCAAAGTTAATATGTTGAGTTCCTTTAATTTTTTTCCAGGATGTTCCAGCAGTGTGAGGAGCCTCGTTTCACCATCGAGCAGATTGACCTCCTCCAGAGGCTAAGGAGGACAGGTATCACACAGGTGGAGGTCCTCCATGCCCTGGACACCCTGGACCACCTGGACCGGCAACATGGACACAAATTGACCCATAAACCCCCCTACATGCCTCCCTCGTCTTCCTTGTCTTCTTCCAGCGCCGTCGTCGCCTCATCCTCCATGACTTCCACCGCCACTCAGACAAGTTTCCCCAACAACCGACTCTCACTGTCACCCAGTAACAACTTCGACACCACCTCCCCGCCTCTGCCGATTCCGGTAGCCTCACCTGTCACCATGACAGCAGTTATCCCGAACGGCCTAGTTGCTGTCACTAATGGGAAGCTGTCACCTCCCCGGTTTCCTCTTGGTGTGGTTAGTGGCAGTGTGACCGCGCCCGGCTACGGGTTTGAGACCAGTGAGGAGGACTTGGATGTTGACGACAAGGTGGAGGACTTGATGAGGTAAGACTAAACTAGACTTATGAGTCTAGACTATGTTGGACTATGGCCGTGAAATGACAAGCAACTGAAGTACAGAAATGCCAAATATAGGTTTTCAGTGTCACCATTTTATAATTTGTCCACCTGAGCTTAAGTTTTAAGTTCAACTGTAAAATGTCGTGCCCAGTATGTTTCTTCTGTGCATTAACTTGTTTGTACTAGTTGGAAAACTCAATGCCTCATCATGCATTTTGCAAGTTCCTTAGACTGCCAATAAGCCAAACACTATTGCTGACAGTATTAAAGAGATGCAGAACTCAGGGCAAAGTCACGAGCACAAGCCAACTGTATTTAGAGCTGTCGGATTACAAGTCAATTCTGTCAACCATGACAATATTTAGTACTTGGAATTGTAATGGACATAATTGTGATTATGATTATTGGCAACATATACTGTGGATCACTGTAGCAGAGAGCAGGTGGTAATACAGAGGGCCTGATGGTCGACAAGCCTGCCTGCAGCTCACAGTGAATCTGAATATGTTACAGATTAATGGCTACACGCACACGCACATGCACATGCACAATAGTGCCGCTCATCTGTAGTCTGCAGCCAGAAGACTGCAATCAGAGCGGTATTGATTTGAGGATGTGTGAAGATGAAATCACAGCAGAAAGCAGCGAATATTACAGCAGGCTGTGGCCTCAGATTCCTGCACATATTCAGCCTCAATAGCTGCTGCCATTCACATAATACATCTGTTGGAGATGTGAATATTTATCATCCTTTGTGGTAAACAGTAGATTCTCCTCTCTGCTTATAGGAGGGACAGTTCTATGATCAAAGAAGAGATTAAGTCTTTCCTGGCCAACAGGCGGATCTCCCAGGCTGTGGTCGCTCAGGTAACAGGTGAGTATCGACTTCATCCTCAGTTCACCCAGGCCCACTGACTCATCACCAGAAAGAATTGAAGTGCAAGCAAGCGTCATGCCTACTGATGATGCAGATCTCCCTCCGTTCCTCTTCCTCCAGGGATCAGTCAGAGTCGGATCTCCCACTGGCTCCTACAGCAGGGATCAGACCTCAGCGAGCAGAAGAAACGAGCCTTCTTTCGCTGGTACCAGCTGGAGAAAACCAACCCTGGTAACACCCCCCGCCCCCCGACACACATGCACACACGCACACGCACACGCACACACACACACACACACACACACACACACACACACACACACACACACACACACACACACACACACACACTCTCTCTCTTCTACTGTAAAAAACATGTTTTTTAATAGCCCGCTGCACTGAATGCATGACTGAAAGTGCTGACTTAAATAACGCCTCGAGTTTCTTTTTGCTGACTGAGCAAAAATCCGGCCATTCAGACTTAGGAGGACAATCGCTACGACAACATAAAAGGAAGAACTTATCAGTTAAAAACATGTTGTCATTGCATATTGTCAACGTCTCCTTTGAGCAGGACCGTGGACGCCTCAGATTGACAGCTCTAGTACATCAGTGCAGAGAAGAAAAGTGTTCCTCAGCCCGTTGATATTCATAGCTGTATGAATTTCTTAATTTTGCAGCAGATGACAGGTCTCTGGTGTTTGAAGAGCTGCCACTTGCTTTGAATGTTATCAGTTAATTGAACAGATGAGATCAGTAGTTATCAGCCTCATAGTTATGGCTTAAAATGGACTTGCTATACCTACTACTAGGTTTAGAGTGCTGTTATACTGTAGTCATATAATAACGGCTGCTGTTAGCTTGATTAGGACCCCTTGGTGTACAGGGACACTCTGGGAGTCCTGTTGATGTCAGTTAGGTTTTAGGAAGCAAAAATGTGTGGTTAAGTTTAGGAAAAGGTCAAGATTTTGTTTAAAATACTTTTTGTGGAGTTTGTTTAGAACGCTACGTCAGAAAGTATACTTACGTAGCCTATGTAATAAAACAACAACTTATATCTCTGGTTAAAGTCCTGTGTTTGTTTGACTCATCCACCACCCCAGCCTTCATCCTTATGCAGACATTAGCTCTTTATACTACATGCTTCCATTGTCGCTCTTCATACTATGTCATCTTACAGCGCCTTTAATATTGGTGCAGATTGGTGATTCAGCTTACCAATAGATGATAACGCCCTAGTAGAAGTACTAGCCTTCTACTTGAGCCAAGTAGAAGGCTAGTAGGGCCATACCCCCCCTTATCTATGGTAGTGATAATAACTGATAACACCCATTCAGTCAGCTGATAGCATTCAAAGCGGGTGGAGTTGCAGATATGACAAGTTATTACAAAAGTGTCTTCTGTCACTGGTTACAGAATATGTAACTGTTATGCTGAGATGAAACAAGGACTTCATTGTGTTTAGTGTAGACCAATAGAGACCAGATGCTGTGAAAAAACCGAAAGGAATCTTTTGACTTTAAATTAGTCCGTTGGCTAGATGCTAAAAAGCATTCATCATCATCGGGGTGTAATTAATTCCTTTTTGTCCTCACAACCCTTATGATGAAGTGTGTGTGAAGATGCCTAGTAAATGTGCAATAACGTATTTCTTTTCATTATTATATTTGAGACAGCTGAAAAACGAGTCTAAAGCATCACACTGTATGACATACTGAAATGAAAATCTACTTCATAACTAATTAACGCCATCTGGTGTTTGGGACTTTAGGGGCCACTCTGGCCATGCGTGCCGCCCCATTGGCTCTGGAGGACGTGATGGACTGGCACCAAGCCCCGCCTTCATTTGGCTCCGCCCCCGGGGGCTTCCGTCTGCGGCGAGGGAGCCGGTTCACCTGGAGGAAGGAGTGTCTGGCTGTTATGGAGAGGTGAGCTGTCAGGGGGTTGAGAACGAGGTGTGGACCAGCGGAAAATGTAACAAAGAATAATGTTAGGGCCCGAGCATGACAGAAATTGGCACACAGTTCAGAAGTGGCGAAAATGGCAAAGTTCAAAAGTCATTGGGGTCGGGCGTGGCCAGAGGGCTCCATAGCGCCCCCAAACACAGGCCATGGTTGGGATAAAGTTGTACAGTTTGGGAATTGTTTTTCACCGGAGAAGAAGTCAGCCATTTTGGATTTCGTGTGTCAGTCTTCATTTTACAAACACATGTTTTAGGACTTTAGGATGAAAAAAACTAATGAAATGTTTCACCCATGTTCAAACTAGTAATTACTTTGATTTGATGCCACAATTGGGTTTGGGTGTGGCACGTCGGCTCTATAGTGCCCCCTAATTACTTTTACCGTTTTTGAGGTGCTAATCGTGCTCTTAAGCGCACATCATTAGTGTCTAAACGTAATACCTGATATGGGTCTTGGGCTTGTGTGTGTTAAATCGGCTCGAGGACGCCCCCTAGAATAATTCAAAGTCACTGCCCCCACCTTTAAATCTGACGTAGACGTACGAAATTTGGTAGGCAGATATTAACGTTGCAAGGGCCTGTTAGGTGCAGCTTGAAGCTTTAATTGGCATTGTAATTATAAAATGGTGTGTGTACACAGCTACTTCATTGATAACCAATATCCAGATGAAGCGAAGAGAGAGGAGATTGCAACCGCCTGCAACGGTGTCATTCAGAAACCAGGTAGGTATTTGATGTTAACTACCCTCTTGGCTTCTTTCACGTTCTCATGTTGCAACAATAAGAAAAAAGGAAACTAGAAGAGTCCCACCAGGACAAACAAAATCTTCAAATATGTTAAATGATAAATGATAAATCAGCAGCAGCATTGAATTATTGAACTGTATTGTGAGATAACATGTCTCAGAAAATAGCAAATATCATCTGTAAATAGAAGACACTTTCTGACCAGTGACATTAGATATGCTTGAATGAGCCTTAGAGAACAGTCACAGGAGGAGGAGACGGAGCAGCTGCAGCCCAGTAGTTCTCATCTGTATGTGTGTTTGTGTGTGTGTGTGTGGGCGTTGCAGGAAAGAAGCTGTCTGATTTAGAGAGGGTGACATCTCTGAAGGTCTACAACTGGTTTGCCAACCGCCGCAAAGACATCAAGAGACGCGCTAATATTGGTAATGTCTACCTCTGTGCATGTGTGTGTTAGCAGTACGAAATGTTACAGGAGTTGTGACCAAAGGGCCTCACACGAAGCAGAGACTGGTATCCCTTAAGAACCGTATATTCACTGTGCTGTCTCTAAATAAATCAATAAATGCGTAAAAGAGCTTTTAGTCTTCAGCACACATCCTTGTTGACCAATTGGATGTGACTTGCTCTCTATATCACGACTCACACTGAGGGTGCACTCACACTGTCCTTCCGCACCGCGACCCGGGCTTTAGGGTACTTGTCCCCCCTCCCTCTCCCCCCCGCGCCCCAGCCCCGTTTGTACTCACACTACCAGGGCCTCGGCCAATGCTTCTTGCTGCCCATACGCCATCACGCCGTAACACGTCACACGCATTGATCGCGTGTGTGTGGCTTTGTTTACAAATCTTTCCATAGACCTCGGAGTTTTTGTGCGTCTTGTCGACTGTTTTTGAATATTTTCATCCGACCAAATCTGCAGTAAACACTCCACCTCCGCACCACACCAACGTGAACCTTTCACCACCATTGTTGTTGTTGTTAAATGTCCGCGCATGGTCCGTCCTTCTATTTACATGTCCGAACAGGCGGACATAACGCTACTGCCGTAGGGCTCGTGCTCGTGCTCGTGCTCGTGCTCGTACACGTGCGCACACTTGTGCTTGTACATGTGCAAACGGCTCCGCTAAAGCCCAGCTCTTTCAAGCGGGCCGTGGACATCAAAGTCAGACTCCTGATAAATTATTTTTTACCAGCAGCGCTAACAGTTGTCCTGAACTCCTTCATACTTAATTACTGTGAGTGTGTTGTTGTTGTTTGAGGTCGATATGCTATGATGAGGTTTGTATTTTTGAAGAAGCAGCCATCTTGGAGAGCCATGGCATCGAGGTTCAGAGTCCAGGTGGTCAGTCCAACAGCGACGAGGTGGACGGCAACGACTTCCCAGACCAGGTAAACTAGACATAAATGAGTCGTCAGGTGTTTTTGGACTGAGCAGCTTAGCATGTGTGGGACAGTAAACATCCAGCAGGGCTCAGTGAGTTTAGTCCGTCAGTAAAGTTAAACAATGTCTGAAACATTACAAAGTTGACTTTTTGTTGTGATTCCTCTTTGTGTAACTTGTTTACATGTAGTCACATATTTGACATTCTAAATAAATAATTGTGAAGAGGTCAGATGGTGTTCCTGTGGCAGCAGAATGACCTGGTTATTGTATAACCTGTTTGCTGCTCTGTCACAGGCTTGTGAGGTGACCTTATTTGACAAGAGAGCTTCAGCCAGGCAGTTTGGTTTCAGTCGAGCTGATCTGTCCTCTCCAACCCAGGTACAATCCGAGCACACACATGCGCACGCACACACACACACACACACTCACACACACACACACACTACAAGAGCTCTGGCCTCGGATCATATAGACAGACGCCCTCTCAAAAGTCCTCTCACTCGGCGTGTCTCCGTTACCAAAAAGGCCCCAGTGGGATTTACGAGACTCCAGAGCTGATGTGTCACTCTGAATGGGTTTTGATCATCCGTATTATGTTGATACACCGCAGCGGTGCCGCAGCACTTCTGTCACCAAGTGAGAAAAAAAAGAATAGTTGCAGTTTGAATAATCTGGTTGACATTCAGACAGGCTCAGTGATTAGAGTGGGCGTCCCATCTACCGAGGCTAGAAGTCCTTAACGCCCGGGTTCGATTCCCACCTGCGGCCCTTTGCTGCATGTCGCTCCCTGCTCTCCTGTTCCGTGTCATTCTTCAAGCTGTCCTATCCAATAAAGGCATGAAAAGGGCAAAAAAAGAATTATGTCGTTCAAGAAAGATGATGTGATGATACATTTTTTAAAAATAAACTTTTGTGCCAACATGCAGCGCAGGTCTGAATCCAACTGGGTAGACTGTATATAAAGATGGACGGATTGACTAGTGAAGCGATCGCCCTCTGGTGGATAAACCCTGCCCCCTCCATGTTAGTGAACAGGACAGGGGCCAAATAAAAAAAAAGTCCAAGTACGCGTCAAAGATAAATGGATAAATTGTTTCTGCAAATTTTCTATTCTGATAAGTTTGGTTAATCAGTTATGTGATGCTATAAAAATGATTGGCAGCTGTGATTGGTCAGGTGGGTGTATGGGCATGACCACCTGGTCACTAATGCACAGACTCTGGTTGCAAAAAAAAAACATGGCTGCGCCCGTATCCGAGATATTTTGGCTTCACTTAAGTACAGTGGGAGGAAGTAAAGACGTGTCATCCATCTTTAAATACAGTCTGTGCCTCAGATGAAAAAACACCGGCTGATTTACAGTAGAAACTTCCAAGAAAGACAATTGAGGAAAAAAATCTGTTAATCATTCCCTTTGTTTCTCCTCCGCTTGTTCAGGTACCCACGCTGCTCCCCAGCTGGTTTTCCGCCCTGGGTAGAGGAGGCTTGTCTGGACAGAGGGGCACTTCTCTGATTGGCCGCTCCCTAGTGTCAGGGGCAGGCCCTCAAGCGGAAGGTTCGAGATTGACAGGAGTGTCCTGGTCTCCTCCTTCCCCCTCCCTCCAGGACGAACCCACCATTCACAGCGCGCTGTCCGAGTCCCAGGACACAATCGTTTTGGAGAAGGCAGCTGTCAATCACAGCAACCAAGCCCTAGCCAATCAGGTGGATGGGGCGGGGTGCAGTATTGGGAACGACATCAAGACGGAAACGCTGGAGGACGACTGAAATGGTCGGAGAATATTGGAGTTGTCAGAGTGATGAATGGAACGGGATCTGAGGTGTGTTAATATGCAAGCAGATTTTATAGGAATGTAATAAGTGAAAAAAAAAAAAGACCAAAAGTCGTTTAAACTCCAACCCTGAGATACCTCCCAACCCTACCTCCAACCACCAACCTGCTCCGCTACGCTCTTATAATACTAGTATATTATAATATTGATAATAATAACAATAAGCTTTTATTTCTTAAAGTGCTCCCCAGCAGGCTATGGAAGATTACGAATGCCTGAATAACAACAATTGAAACAAAGGAAGTGAATTAGATTATGAATTCTTTAATTACGACACATACAAGGAAATTACACACGGTGATGTGTAACTTCTTTCTATTCGTCTTTGTCTTCGTTCGAGGCATTTCGAATCTTCCGTAGAGTAGAGCCTGTCCAACAGGACATGATGCACTTTGCAGATTTCCTTGAAAAACTGCATTTTCCCCCGCAGGACAACACTGTATTTGACGAGTTCAAATATTTTCCGGGTCTTGCACTGTGATCACAACACAACTGAACAGCCTCAAAGATAAAGTTAAGTTCATTTTAACTGATTGTTTTCAAAATGATTTTGCGCATCTCATCATAGTAGATTATATTTCAGATTATCGCTGTTGGTTCCTTCCAGTGAGAAGAGCAGCAGAATAAGCTCAGTTTCATCGAGGTCACAGCATGTAGGGAATATTTCTGTGGGCCTGGTTTTAAAAAGTAACGAGAAGAAAACAGAATGACCCACTCCCCCATCCCCTGGTCTGGTGTAATAAGCTCAATATATGGAGGCAAAGAAAGGCATACCTAGTTAGAATTAAAATAGCACTGAATGGATAACATTCAATTCTTTTAACTTGAGGGTTAATTTTGGCAGCTTTTTTAGATTTGGTCTGAGACAAAAACGCTTCATTTCATTCAATGAAAAGTCAATATTTTCTCTATTTAAACCAGTGTTAATTTAGTCTTATTCCCGAGTCAAAAGTCTGTTTTTATCATATTTAGTCATCAGGTCCTATTGAACATTTAATTCAATGTAGTCTCGCCTACGTCTCCTCTTGTCATTATCTGATGAAAACCCAGGTTGAATGATGAAGAATGCAGCTTTGCAGGGAGAGAGGGGGAAGAGAAGGCGGAAGGCGACGGAAAGAAAGAGATTTTTAGTTTTGTCAGTGATATTGCACGTTGACCTCGTCACCGTTTTAATGACATTGGCACCGTCTCGTCATCGTCTCGTCATCGTCTCGTAAAAGAGGTTGTTGACGTACATAGTTTTTACTAACTAAATTACCACTGGTTGAATTCCCCTTCTTTAAATTCCCAGTAGTTATTTCAAGATCTCAAACCCACAACTAAAGTGGCTTTTATTGTTGTTGTTGTACAACCGGCCGTGGTGCGTTGAACACCCTGTTGTGTTACCCAAGCGTTCTTCCTTTTTAACACTGCAGGGTTTACACAGCTGCTGCTGATTGGGTAGCACCTGTGACAGCCACCAAACAAGTGGAGACGCGTCTTTCCCCTGAACTCCTTACTTGGGTCACATGGCTGACAGAACATCACATGATTGGTTCTCTCGAAATACGAACAAACCCTATAAATTCAGCGATATTTCGATTTCACAATTAAGTCGCTTATAAGACTCAAATCATTATGGCCTCTCTTTGCTTCCATATTAAATACAAGTTATTAGAAAAAACAAAAGTTACTCAAGACATAAATGTTGAAGGTAGCTTTTGACAGATTTGTATGAAAACTATAAACCTGGATGTCCAGGTGACTGGGCGTTTATAATGTGTGCTCAGTTACCTGATGTCTCATCAGGCAGAATGAATACTCACTGTGAGACGATCTATAATCAATACAGATCAGTCAGTTGGGAGGTAAGCAACAGTGTAATGGCACCGTTGAGATACTGCAGATTAAAGTGAAATACATACATAAACTACACATGTATGTATGCATTCACACATACATATATACAGTATATTATATAAACTGTGGGGTATATACAGTATATATACATGTGTACCCTGATCCATTTCTATTCACAGTATAAAGACATATTAGCTTCATACAAGAGGAACTATCCGTAGGAGTCTTTCTTGTTGGTGAAAGGAGAGTGAAGCATTAGCCAAAGTATTAAGTTTGAATTTTGTGTATTTTCTGAGTGTGTGATAGCCACAGATGGATCTATGTATATGCTAATCAAAGATGCATCAGATGTGTCAAATTATTGCAAGGGAAACGTATTTCCCTTTTTTTTTTTTTTTTTTTTTCTAAGGTATGTCTGTGTTTGTGCTCGATATGCCATGTGTTCTAAACACATACATTTCAATTGTATTTTCATTTTAAATGACACTTTATTGGATCAATGTCACGGTGCTTAGACTCCCTGCTGTGTAGACATGGGGTTGATCAGTATGAATGACTGACGGACCAGCGAGGCAGCAGGAAGAGAAAAGGATCAGGGAAACTGATGTTTTCCTCTGAAAGCGTATAGTTCACATTCGGCGAGTGAGTTGGATTCTCTTGAAACAACTACAGCAACGAGTGTTCTTTAGAACAGTGAATAAAACTAGCCAAATCGAGAAATATTCATCCCCGTACAGCCATTGCAGAAGTCTTTATGCATTTTTGTTGAGCTCCATCCCCACGGGTCAGAAGTCAGGTTTTGCCCTTTTTCAGCCTTTTAGACAGGGAATACTCAACCAGTCTGATAACTGATGGATGAGAGACACAGGAAGTTTGAACTATACCCACATTGTCTCTACATTTTAGAGAGGTCCACACATCTTTTCATCAAAAAGCAGCAGTCATAAAACATTTTAGCAGCACACACAGCGCTGACATTATCACCTTATAAAAGATCTACTTGTGCCCTTTTTCCACTGCAGTGTACGACTCGACTGGACTCGCTCTTCTTTAGTTTCCAGTTTAGGAAAAGTTGTGGATGGTACTTGGTACTATTTAGTTCCACCTCTTTCGAGGTTCCAAGTGAGCTGAGTCGACACTAGATGTATGATTGAGAGAGTCCTGGTTTGCATTTCAGGGTGTCCTGTCAACAGTTTTACAGACGCCTCTGTTATAATGGTGATCTATGGGAAAATGCTTTGTGGGCGGCAAGGGGATTTTTCGTTGCAGTACCACAAGTGGGGACGGGGCAAAACTGGAAGCAAGCCTGGTCGAGGTTTTTTAATACATCCATGAGTTTCCCCGCTGTGTCGTCACAGTGATCAGCGGATAATCCCCCTACACGGAGGGGATGTTATCTGCAGTGGAAAATGAACGAGAAAGGTCCCGGTGTCAGACAAGTCAGTGGAGAACACGGCATTATATTCCCTCTCCGTTAGCTCTGTTTTAGGAAATATCTGGCTCTTGAGCTGCTAAATGCTCCACTATATTTACCAGCTTGTTGCTAACTTTGTATGGTGCTAGGCAGGTAGTGTACATTAGGTTTATTGGATCTTGGAACAAGTTTGAGAGTGGAGTCTATGGGCTAGAAGACCAAAAAAATGAGCTAAAAGAGGCAAGAAAGAAGAGGGGAACTACAGAGTTGGGTGATAATTGCCAGTGGGTGTTTTAACATTACACATAGTCAACTGATCCAATTTGATTAAAAAAGCAAAGTCTGTCTTTAATTGATCAGGATGTAATTTTGGATTACATTTAGAGACTGAAAGTTAGTGTTCAGGAGCCAATCACTGCTCTTAAACTCTAGAAATGCCATCAGACGCTGAAAGTGGTAACAACCTCTCTCCTGCGTGTAGTGAGCTCATACTTTACTGTAGGGTGATCGTTAGTGACACATTAACCACTGACACCTTCTCACTAGTTAAAAAGTCAATAAGACAATAAGAGTGTCAGTTATGGTGGTCCAGCTCTCCAGAATCATTTCAGTAATGCTTTGTGTTTTTGTCGAACACACATGGGTTTTAAGTTGAAGTGCCTTATTTATTTCAGGACTTATCCAATGGCTGTACACACACACACATCACTGTATCAGAACCAATGTGAGAAAGCACACGATGTTCTGTTAACGGCCAACACTGAAGTGGCTTCATTCAAGCCAGTTCATCTTTGTTCATCACCAGGTGCTTTACAGGCTAAGCTACTAGTTCAGAGTTAGAAACTCGACACAAATACCTCACTCCACCCCCCCTTAGATATAAGCTACACCCACAGGTGCTGCTTCAATGTGAATCAAAGTTTGGACAGTGGAGTAAAAGGAAGCGTAGAGCTGATTTGTTCAGACTGTGACGAGGCTGTAAAGACGGTTCACTGGCCGATCTGAGACAATACAATGTCAGTGTCCTCTAAAAGGGAAACTCCTTCTCCAACTCGAGCCAATAATTATCACGTTTTAAAATAAAGGGAAATTCCACTCCATAAAAAGATGTCATCATTCATAAGCTTCTAAAGCCAAAATCGATTTCCCCCCTCGTCCTGGTGGAGCACTAACTGGCTCGTCAGTGTTTCAGATCGAACGTCTGAGAGGATTTAAGTTTGGTGTTGTACGGCAGCAGAGCTGTCCCAGGTGTCTCCTGCTTTAGCGTTTCTAAAACTCTGAGGCATCATCAGTCAGTGACGTAGCTCTCTGGCATCCGTTTGAATTTTCACAATATCAAAGTATACTATCCTAACTAAGCGTTAGAACTTGTTTTTAATTCCTTTTAAATCTGCCAAGCAGAAGCCTTTCTGAAGAGAGCCCATGGGTTCATTTGAAGAGAACGTGCTGTTTTGAGATTATCGCAGGATTTAAAATCCTTTCAGTTGCTGCCTTTTTTTGTTTTCTCATTGTTGTACTTTGGGGTTCAGAAGCAGCAAAGTGATGTGATATGAAAACGTAGTGTATTTTAAGTCATTTTAGAGCCGAGAAATGGGAAAGCAAATGAAAACCATAAGAGAATTGAAAATGAGACCAAGAAAACTCCTCCACGATTAGAAACCAGAAGCAACAAACGGAAACTGAAGATCTTTTCTCTCGTTTCTCGTTTACAGAAGTCATTCCTATTGATGGTCCCGGTCTCCTTTCTTCACTACATTTCATTTTGCTTCCTGTCTTTGACCCTAAATTGGCTCCATATGTTTTCTTTACAAGTGTTTTAATGTGTTTCTCCGTATTATAATCAACTCAAAATGCATAATGAGTTAAAGTTATCATGAAATAGAGACACAGCAAATGCCAGTTTTTCCCATGAATGACAGAAAGCCTTTGCTCATCCAGTTAGACGCAGCTCTATGTCGGGCCACTCGTGTGCACTTTGTTTCTGACAGTACTGACGGCAGCATGTCGTCTTCTCATCGGTTCAGACGTAGCCTTCAGCCCTCTGTTGCCTTGCTGTACTGTTGTTTTAAAGGAGGAGCTTCCTTTTGCTGGTTCTTCACAGGAACAAAGCGGCTGATGTTTCAGAGTCGATCTCTGGTATTGACTTTATCTCGATCACATCTGTCTTTGTTCTGCCAAATCCAACTTCCTCTGGTAATATTCCTGTCCCTGAGCAGACAGTACAGTAAATATTTGCGTTAACTATTCTGTTTGGAGTGGCTCTGGGCTGCTAGTATGGCAACATTAAGGTCGATGAAGGTATTATGGGGGTTGTAGAGGATCTAGATGTGATCTGAGGTCTGCTGCGTGAACAAAGAGAAAGCACAGGGGGGGTCTGGTGTCAGTTCCCGTCTCAGGACTGAATGTTGCCATCGTCGGTCTCTTCCCTTCGTCAATATCGTGAATACACAAGATGCAGTATGACTTATTCCAAGATGTTTTTATTGAGGTGAAAAAAAGTTCCTCGTTCATGAATTCAACAAAAAATGTAGATGTTCCAGTCTTAATGTCCTCTAATCAGCCAATGACTGTAAATACTACTTACTATCAGTCATGTAAAAAAATACTTTAAAAAAAACAACTTTTAAGTGGTTTTCATTTCATTTTGGCAATAAACTATTCAATAAGTCTCTATAGAATGAAAAAATCTCAAACCTCAGCAGGACGTCTGTTGAATCACTTTGAATTGATTTGTATCCCCTCGTTCTTTTCTATTTCAAGATTTAGTGCCTTTTTTGGACGGTAGACTGTTCTGTAATCGCTATGTAGAAAATCTACATATGCCTTTTGTTACTTTTTCATCTGTTGGATAAACCTTATTTGTTATTATTAAGGTGTGTTTTTATTGATATTCTATTTACAAGGGAATAAAAAGTGATCCGAGTCCAAGCAGTGTGTCTTGGTTTGTTTTGTCAGTAAACTTGTTTTTTCCTCAAACATTCAGTGAAAGAAGCAACAATCAAAGTCCATCAGATTTTGATGCAAATATTGCTAAACTCTTAATGTGTATTCAATTATGTGACACCTTTTTACCACTGATCTCCGCCCTCTTCAAAGCAGCAGACAAAAAACAAACTGTTTAACTAAAGGTCATTCCTCACCTGGGAAATAGTCACAGGACTGGGGCGGCTGGTGGCTCAGTGGTTAGAGCGGCAGACTCATGTAAAGAGAACAGCGGCCCTTTGCTGCATATTGTTCATGTCTGTCCTCTGTAATGAAGGCTTGAAAAACTGCCAACAAAATCATCTTTAGTTAATAGTCACAAAACTCCCAAAGCAAGCCCCACTCCAGTTTTTCCAGGAGCTTTCAGTTGTATCACATCGTCTTTGGCGGCGATAGTTTAAGATAACAAGGTAAATTACTGGGATAACCGTTTCAGGCTCAGCAAGTGATTTTTGCCTTTCATCACGCTACATACATTTCTGCCTTGAACCTTTCCGTACATGTCAGCTGGGACAAGCGGTTGAAGCTGGATGAATGGATGGATGGACCTTTCCACACATGCTATGTAGGAATAGACGTGGCAAGGGACAGTCCAGCAGATGGCAGTAAAAGAGAGATATAAAAAAATATAGACATTTACTTTATTCATCCCTGAAGGGAAATTATTTTGTTGCACCAATCTGGTACAACTGAATATGATAAAATACAATGGAATCAAAATAAGATAAAATAAAAATATCTGGGTATAAGAAGTAGAAACACAGAAAGCAACATGGGCACTTAGACATAAGCACGACAAAGCAAGATAAATTAATAAATGAATAGTAAGATGCAGTGGCAGGATGGTAAAATAAAATACTAATGTATATGTACATGCAATATAATATATAATATATATGTATGAGGTATGTAGTATGGGTGTAATATACATACTGATACTAAAATATGCTATACTATGAATATGTGGACAGAGTATGTGCAAGAGTTTACAGATCTGCTTCAGTCCAGGTGGGTGATTGAGGCTCTGACGGAGGAATATGAATTAACAAGTCATATTGCCGTGGGTAGGAACGACTTCCTGTAACGTTCCTTATTTAGAGCAGCAGGGTTGGATCAGTCTGTTGCTGAAGCTGCTCTTCAGCTCGTCCAGTGTCTTGTGGAGCGGGGAAGAGAGTGTCCATGATTGCCAGCATCCTGTCCTCCACCACCTCCTCCCCGGTGACAAGCTTGGAGCCAACACCAGACTCTGCCTTCCTAATCAGTTTGATCAGTCTGTTGGCATCCTTGTGTAATGCTACACTTATTAAAAGACAACACAAGAAGAAGATGGGGCACAGGTGTACGAGTAGAAGAAGAATGACTTTATTAAGTATGCAGCATCCTTGGGAGGAAAAAAAGAAACCGGTTTGCAAAGAAAATAACTTTTATTGCTTGTGGAAAAAGCTTCGGCATAAATGTCAAAAAGTCTTGGATACAAATAAGTCCACATGAAAGCGTTTCGCTGAAAACGCTTCATGCGTTTGTTCCCGCAGTGTTATTGTTTCATTCACAACCAGGTGGGAAATTGGTGTTACAGACCGCTGATGAAGAGCAGGCGATGATTTCGAAAGCTCTGGAAATAGTAAGTGTACCATGAGTTGGTATTTTATTAGAATATACGTAGTTTATTTTAAGAAATGTTACCTCATCAAAAAACATCTTTTGTACGTCTCAAAGTGCAACAAAACAAAAGTTAACATCAGTGACACCTTACCTTCAGAGCAGCTTCACGTTCTTCATCGGTCACGTCTTTGAATTTAGGGTACAAATGAAGAACAACCCTTTTAACCTTCCTTTTTTATTTTGTCTTACCAGATTACGGTTCAGATGATGAAAAAATGAAAATTATAAATGTATTATAATACATGTTTATTCTTTGGATTGCAGCATTGAATTACATAAAACAATTAAATTAATCAAAACCCAAACTTGTGCTCAGATTTATCTTTTTATAATTCTTAATATGCGCATATATACACATACATACATACATACATAGAAGACCACTCCAATGGTGCACTCACGCTTACAAATGACACATCAAGGCAAACCTGCGCCACAGAATCAACAGTAGCAACAAACTATTGATAATGATTAGTTGGGATGATATAGTAATACTGTTGACCGGGCCGAGGCCCCGTTAAACTCAAGCTTTTCTCCAGCTCAACACGTGAAGGCTTACGGGGGCTGGAGGGGCTTTTCTGCAGGAGGAACATGGTTCTACTAAAACACCCTGACTTAGCGAGCACCAAGCCCTCTCCTGAAGCCCCGAGTAGCCTTCTCTTATTACACAGCTCAGGTAAATATGGCTGCTGGTACCCGTTGATACCAACCGCCTTTAGAATGCACGGAGAGGAGAAGTTGTATCTGAAATGTTCCTCTCGATATAATCATTGCCAAAAACTGCAACAAGAAGAAGAAGAAAAAAACAAAAAACCTGCAACAAGGCTGCCTCGCATCATCTGACAGCCACATATTGCTCGTGTGTGCGGTTCATTCTGACTTTTGAGAACACACAAAGTGAACTGGATGCGGCCAGTTCAGAAGTGAAGCAGGTTACAACTGTCAGCTAAAAAAAGGCCTCAGGGAACAAGTTGGCAGAACACTCTGAACAGGTGAGAAAGAGGTAGTAAACAAGGTTAACACTCACTACCAAGGCAGGAAAATGTTGTTGTTTTATTAAGTGCCTGGCAAATAGGAAAATCAAGCCGGCTGCAGAACCCCACCTCAGATCTGAAGGTGTAAAGATCCCAGACAGGCAGACGCTGTCAGGCATGCTGTTGCAGGGCAGTGGTGGGTCATAGTTTCACTGTGTTTTCATTACTTTATGGTAATAAAGTATAAAATTCCCAGTGTGGAAGTCAGGTCTTTTGTGACTGTGGTGTGACAGCAGCCACCAGGGGGCGACGCGGTTACCTTCCCTCCAGTAAGACTGGAGGATAAATCAGTGAAATTAACCGGACAGCAGCTGTGACCAAATGACCTCAGAGGATAAAGTTATTCTGCTTAAAAAAAGAGTATATTTTTCCATTGCGATTTGTTTAAAATAGTAAACCAGAAAGGTTTTTATACAGTATTGGAATGATCCTGTTAAATAATAGCACAGCAGTGATTGGCTTCAAGGAAAAACCAGCCTGGCTCCAGGTTGAAGGCCACATTAAGGACATGTTGCACCGGACTGGTTATCCCACAGAGCTACGGGAGGTGCACCAAAGATATGGGACCAAATTCTGAGCAAAACACAAGCACTTAAGAAACGAATCCATCACACACAGAAAAACAAAAACAAACGTTTTGAGGGGCTGAAGATTCATGCGGCTCAATAAGACTTTGCTCGGACACAAATCTCATCAATAAAAAACAGAAGTGAACGTGGTTCCTATGGTTGATGCAGTCCCATAGATGACACTGCTGAGATAAAGTTACAACATTAAATCCTTTCTGAACAAAGCACTTGTTCCTAATGCGAGTCTTCTCTTATTACGGTTCCTTATTGAAATGAGCGGAGTCACATTTTTACTGGAAAGGGTGGTCGAGCAGTGAGTGATGGAATATGGCTGAACAATGAAAATGAAAAAACTATTTCAGCACAATTTAAAGAACAACAGGTGACTTGAGAACACTGAATGATAAATAACGCCAGGTTGCGTTTTCTTCCTACATATACAAGCGTTCCAGAAATGAACCTTTCCGTTAACTCTGGAGACTTTTGTGCAAATGAACTGAAGCGTCGATATGAACAACAGTGTGTGGAAGATACATGGTCACATGATTTCTGAGGCACAATAAGAACATAAAGGGACATCCAGAAGCCTGAAGTGATCTCAAAACCCTTTAACAGTGCCCCTAGCTCAGACCAGGACAGGAAAGTACGCCAGCCAGACATGAATTTAATGTATGAAACGCATGGTTCCCGTCTTTGATTGTGATTGGCCGAGCTGCTTTCGAAGCCATTGCAAAATACTCCAACACGCAGCTGTGACCTCATCACAATTTCTGCATTATTAAATGGAACAATGATTATTTACTATCAGAAAACAATTGCTTTTTTTCTTGTGTTTCTATTTCATGAAACATTGCCAGGAGTATGTGGTAACTGTTTTAGAAAAGCAATACGACTTTAGACGGGCTAAGGGACGCCCCCTAAAACTGCAGTAACTCACAGCCTCTCAGGGTTTACTGCTTTGGTAGAGCACGGACGGGGAATGTTTGTTGCACTCAGATCGAGTCTTAAGTGAACTGGCAGCTGGCGGTCATTTCCCATCTTGGCAAAAACTTGCGGACACAACTGTATCAAAGCCAGGTCCACCCAACATTCAGACACACATAGACACACACACACACACGCACGCACGCACGCACGCACGCACGCACGCACGCACGCACGCACGCACGCACAAAAACTTTACTCCCTTCCTTCATTACAACATAACTGTTATGAACCACAATATTATATATATATATATATAAAACAATAACCAAACAGGCGTCCAACCTACGAACCACTTCACGTGTTAACCAATAACATACCAGACAGCCACCTATAGTAACCAACCAGCCAATCAGAGGACTCCATGGTCCTGGGCATTAAGGCCAGATAATAAATACACAGATTAACTAGACTATTATGATATATGGTCTCCCTGTCTCTTGTTTCAACTCCAACATTAGATTTCCTCAATGCAGGAGTGATTTTTTTTCATCTCCCAAAAATATATCCTGACCTTTACTCCCGCATCGTCTACAAGGCTCACATGACAAAGTGCCTTATTTTATAGAAATGTCACTGCTTCATATTAAAACTATATTGGCCACTGAAGCAAAGCGCTGATTTTAGTTTCTCCGTCTGGGATTTAAAAAAAACCCAAAACAAAAAACTACTGAATTCCAATCTAGTACACAGTTAGAGATACAGAGTATTAGATAAAACAATGGATTCATTTACAGGTAGATTTACAATGCTAATAGCAGCAAATTTCATGGAATCATTTGTGCAATATTTATCAAAATAAAAAGGCTTTATTAATTTTCATGCGATAAATGCATGTGTACAAAGCATTCAAATATAAATAGGAAATCCAGGCCTCTCGAATTAAGATACAAGGAATGGAAAACATATAAAGATGATAGTGTTTGGACATACCGAGTGCCTTTACATGCACAAACTAGTCCAGATAATGGATTCATATGTATGCATCATGCATCAGAAATCTGTTCATTAGTATACATGAATGTCACCAAAGAAACAGCATGTTAAAGCATATTCAGGCTTGTCCTCATCAGGATATGAACTTAGAACAGCTGTTGTGAATTAATGAGTCATGGTACCAAAATACACCAAGTGAAGAGGATGAGATATTACTTTTATCAGCACATGCCTCTCGCTCCCTCCCTCAGACAGTAATCGCTCTGACTCAGGACGACTCAAACCAAACACCTCACGCTGATCGTGATCTAGTTTATTAAAGGGGTACTCCCTGATCCCATCACGGGGTGATTTTTACAGACGTTACACAACTGGGGAACGTTCAATCTGAAAGCGGTGTGCGCCACTTTGCTACGGTTTCCGCGTCGAATTACCTTTTCCCTCGCAACGGGCTTTGAGGTACGTTTTCTCTCCTTTGGTGGGTGTGTCAGAGGTGTTACCCAACAAGCAGCGACGTGTGTATAAACGTATTATTCAGAAAGATTGAGCAATAAAACGCCCACACAGCCCTGTCTGAGGAGGTAAATTGTTTAAGCTGCAGTCGGCAAGTCTGGCAGATCGAGCTGACAAAGTCAAATTTTGAATGTTTACAACCCTCACGCCCCTCCCCTACTGCCACCGAGCTCCTCCGCTCCCTCCCATCGAGTGCTCGTCAGTGCGCGTGCACCAGATTCCTGTGAACGAGCCTGTCTTCTCTCATCGATAAACAGTACGTGGTACAGCTACATGAAGATAGGCTAACTTACTCATAGATAGCAACTGCTAACGTCATTTAGCGTATGCCTAGCTTGAGGCTGTGCCTGTGATATTGTAACATGCGCGAGTGGGGAGGTGGGATCTGTGGCGTGTGCATGAACTGTGAACTGTGCTGAGTGGTTCACAGTTTGCTCAAGGTGCACGAGGGGCGTTTTTGTAAAACCGGATGATTTTTGTTGTTCTATCGGAGCATAGTGTCGGTTTTATTGAATATGATCAAAAAATGTCGACTGCAACTTTAATTGGAGAACATCTGGCCGTATTTGCATGTCAGGCTTTAGCTGCTTTGTTACGGTCCTCTAGCTGATTGCCAACCTGGAATCCAGTTTACTTTCCATATATAAATATAAAATATTCTCCATTACATGAAAATGATTTCATCCCCCACTCACATGAGAGGGGATTAGATTTTAATAAACGTATTAAATATATACTTTAGTAATAACAACGTCTGCCATAGTTGTAACGCTTGCCTAAAACACATGGTGTTCAATGCACCACCGTTTCCATTTAAACGAACGCCATGCTATGTTTCGTCGTGGCCGAACGTGCATCTGTTTTTACAGACTGGGTAGTACTACTCATGATGAGTAAACTCAATTTTCACATTACACTGGTGCATTCTGTCTACATTCTTCATGAATGGATGGTACACATGAAGTATGGCAGGGTGCTGTGTGTGGTGTACTGCTAATGTTTTTCCACAAAGAATAAGGTCACCGCAAGGTCCCTCTGGAATGTGACGTTCAATAAAAAACTAATTTAAAAAACAATCTGCCACATCATCTTGTATTTTCTTGGACAGACATGCCAGGAATGTTCATTCAGTCAGAGCTGCTTTCTAGATTGAAACTCTCCCAAAACACAGCTCTCCCACTCCTTTCAGTTCTCCTGTCATTTGGAAATAAAAGATAAAAACTAGATGATTTTAAAAACAAATGAAATGCCTAGAAGCAAATCGATTCTCTACTCGAGCGCGAAATACGTGTCCATCTCACTTTCTTTTTTTCTCAACACATACACATGCCCATTCCCACCGACAACACCAGAACTACAGCGCCCTCTGGTGACCACGTCAGTCACAGAGAACAACCAGCAAACTGGCAGCCAACCAACAACAGAATGGACATCCGGGTGGCCCGCTCTGATAGTCATCCAAACCATTTTCGCTACTAGTTGGTTCGAGGAATCCGTTTTCACTCGTCTACCTCTCTGTCTCACTGCCCCACATGACCACAGACACGTTCTACTTACATACAGGTACTTCTTCTTCTTCTTCTTCTTCAACAACGTCTCCAGTGCAAAATCGGCTTTTAAAGCCTCCCAGTACAAACAACTTGCTCCCAAAGTGGCTTTGTCCAACAGGGACACAACTTTTCCTGCTTAACACATTATCTTCAACATCAACATGACTACGACAATATGAACTCATTTGTGCACACAGGGCAACACTGTACAACATTTACACACACACACACACACACACACACACACACACACACACACACACACACACACACACACACACACACACACACACACACACACACACACACACACACACACACACACACACACACACACACACACACACACACACACACACACACACACACACACACACACACACACACACACACACACACACACACACACACACAAACACACACACGCGCACCGACCCCTCCTAGTCCTTTCCCCTCTACAGTCCCTGAGATCACCTCACACTTAGCACAAGGCATTCTCTTCAACACAAACACAGCTAACAGAAATGAAATATACAGAAATAACAAATGCAAACCAAGCCATGGTGAAGGCACATTCTGGGAGGATCTTCTGTTTTCAAAAGAAAAAAGAAGGAATCCAGGAGGAGCAGACGAATCCCAAACAAGTCAGTCTGTAGATCGAGAGAGTTCAGAGGAGTGGCAGCCGGAGCAGGGGATTGTGGGACATAAGAGTCTCAGGACTACCGGGATGAGATTTTTTTTATATCCAGGGATGCAAACACATTGTCACAAAGAATGACTGGCATGGTTTGAGATTTCTGTCACCGTGACCCCAATTGGGGTGGATAAAAAAAGAGACACTAAAAGACAATTCAATATTCTCCATTTAGTGTTTTCAGCTTGAAGAATGTGGATTTAAACCAGAATGGACACAGTGTCTTGATTTTTTTAGTAGCTATGAATCCTAAGAATAACTGATCATCGAAGTGGAAAAGATGAAGGCAATTCCTTCTGTTTTTTTCGATCCCAAAGTGACTCCTGCCTACAGTGTGACTTGTTTGCATCCCTGTATAATCTGCTCAGAGAACATCTCTGAGGCTAATGATGCGGTTTGCAGCGTCCAATCCAAACCCCTGCATAGCTCCGACACATCAAACACAACTGAGTCTGCACCCACTTCCGTTTACTCACAGCAGTCTTCCCACTGACCGCCGTTCATTCAGCATCATCTTCCCACATGATAAATAGTCCTTTCATGGACTTCTATATTTTCTGCATAGTCTTTCAAAAACTTACTTGCATTTCTTTCTGAAAAGTCTCTTCATTATTCTACTCCTGTCCATTACTTGTGAATGGATGTAGTGAGTGTACGTTTAGACTATACTGTAGGAGCGTAGGCAGAGGGTCAGCCGGATGTGTGAGCCTGTTGCATAGCTGGGAGGAGAGGAAGAGGTGGTGGTGGAGGAGGAGGAGGAGGAGGACTGTGGGGAGTTCATCTCTCCCATCCATCTCCTACTTTCCTTGTCTCAACTGCTCCAGGACTTGCGATTCTCCCCCCGCCGGGCAACAATGGCTTCTCCTCGCAAGACGGGGACATGGGCGGGAGCAGTGAAGTCTCCCGTGCGCCGGCTGGTCCGATCGCGGCAGGACAGGCGGTCCGGGCGAACCAGCACCCCGTAACCCGGTTTACAGTGGAAATACCGATGACCTTCGACTGAACCGTCATTTTTACCTGCAGGGAGAAAATTAGGGAGGTTATCACCATTAATCCTGTCATTTTGCACTATAATATGCACTGTAATATGCTACACTAAACAAAGGCAGTATATCAACAGAGGAGCCAACCAAGGCTCAGCTGAACTGATCATTCAGAAAGTATTTGTTATTATTTCAAAACTACAGTATAGTGTTGCATGCAGCAAGATTATCTTTTGAAATGACCACTGCTCTTTTACTCTAAAAATGTTGGATGAAGTGGTTTCTCTGATGATGAACTGACCCTTTATCTGTGTACCTACCTACAGGGGTGTCCAGCTCCACCCCCACCCACACTCCTTCAGCAAACTGCGTCGTTCCCATGTAGCGCACTGTCCCGGCCTTATTGCTTCCTACTGTAACATACGCCCCTTCTGTCAGCCAATCAGGCAGTACGTCATCATGGCTTCGCTCTTCCTCATCCACAAAGATCTCCAGCCTCTCAAAGCCGCCTCCTCCTCCTCCTCCTCCTGAGTCAACCAGCTTGTGTTCAGAGCATGAGTTCTCTGCAGTGACGTTGTTGTGATTGGCTGAGCTGTGGGAAGCGGGTGGAGCGACGACGGCTATCTTGGTGCCGCACTGAGAAGGAGAGGTGACAACATCGTTCCTGTCAGCACGCTGCTGCGGGTTTGTGGGTAATGTAGTCTCAGCAGCCAGGAGAGAGGAAGACGAGGAGGAAGGTTGGAGAACGTCAGACAGGGTAACCGTAGAGACACTACTGGAGAAGTAGCCGCTTGATGACTGGCTTAGGGGGCTGAGGGGGGTGATGTCATGCGGGTCATGCACAGGAAGAGGAGGGACCTCTGGGAACTCTGCCCGTCTGTCTTTGGTTGGGGGCCGTAGAATAGCAGTCTACAGGGTCGGTTGCCACAGGAACAGAGGGACAGACGAGAGCATGCAGACAAGGCAAAACAACAAAACAGTCATCAGCAATAATAATCAACTTTATCAAAATCAACTTTTGGACCAATTAGGTAACACAAAGACTAGGGTTCTGTAATGTGCCCCATGAAAACATTTGGAGCCACAAACTGGCCTACAGCCCAAAAGACACACTCGGCGTTTGGGCTAATGCGTAAAGACATGAACGGGCCTTAGGAACAAAATACATTTATGTTACTGCAAAAACCACAGTACTGTGAATTATAGGGTACTGTTGTCACAGAACATGTGTGTTACAAACTGGGAGTGTGGCGTTTAAAAGATGTAGGTATATTTACCAGAGAAGGGTCAGACAAAACGAAACTGCTGCATCACTGGATCCAGAGTCTCTGAAGCTTGAAATTTACTAAAATTTTGTATTTCTCAGCCTCTGCTGCTTTACTTTTGGCCATATTTTGTTTAGTGACCCTTTAAAGTGATAGCAATAGAAGATCTCATGTCCCTGGATTTTCTAACTTAGATACAATACCTTGAAAAATATAAATATCCGATACCATGGGGATAATATACACTGGAGATCAAACTTGGAGAACAAAGTATTGTAGAGAATAGAGAATCTCTGGAAAATCCTTGGTGACAAAGTACTGTCTAAGAAACCCACTACAGTTACTGAACTGTGGAAGAGACTGAAGAAGAATGGACCAAGATCAAACCAGAGCAGTGTGAGAAACTAGTGATGTCCTGTGGGACTAGATGTGCTGAAGTCATTCAAAGCTGTGGCCTCTACACTTCCTCTTCATTTTTGAAATCTATAGAAGAAAACAGTTTAAATCTTCTCTTCTGACACAATGGTTAATGTTCTCTAACTTTGCTCACTGTTTTTTCAAGTTCTTTGGTTATTTAAAAAAACATGCTAGTACAGCAGTGGTACAGACACAGCTGATATTCTATCAAATTCTGAATAACAATAGTTCAGCATAAATAAAGTATTAATAATTTGATTTCCAATTATTGATCTCCAGTGTAGACTTCCTTGTATCCTTTGTCTTTCCATGTCCATTTGCCTCAAAGTATTTCCAAACAGCACTTCTGCTGTTTCCTTTGTCAACCATAATGCACGTGGAAGCTCTGTACTTGGCATCTTTAATGAGCCAACACCACCAGCTAACAAAAACCCCAAATGATTACGTTCAACCAGAGCAAATAAGGCAAGAAGACAGCACTGTGGGTGAGTGAGAGTAGGTGGGGCTACTGCAACGGTGTGGTTGTGTTGTCAGTGATAACTCACTGTTTTAGAGTAGAGAGGATCGATAATGCAGAAAATAAGTATTGAAAACATTTCAAATAATTAGGTCGATGTTTTGCATCTTTCAAGACTGATGAAAACTGCAGTGGTTATCCACAAAACTATTTGATCAAATTACAAATACTCAAAAACTTTTGCACCAAATAAAACCACTATAGATCAAATCCAATTATTACATAAACACAATGTGAGACCAAACAGCAGACACGTCTGAGGGGAAGGGGCTCAATCTCACCATCTCAGCCTTGCTTCGAGAGTCGTCCCCTCCTGATGTCATGATACGAGGAACATGCTGCTGGGCAACGACAAACAAGATCACAACATGACAACACTGGCACATGTATGCAGTCTTGTACTCTCGCCTTGCTGCCAGACCTTGAAATATATTAGTTGAACTATTCTAGCATTTATTCATCAATTTACTACTATTTATAAATATTTTTTCTTTATTTCTCTGAGGGTGCACTCACACTGTCCGTCCGTACCGAGCCCCGTGCTTTAGGGTACTTGTCCCCCCCTCCCTCTCCCCCCGCGGCCCAGGCCCGTTTGTACTCACACTGCCTGAGCGTGCTTTACAAAAGCCCACCTCTCCCAAACGCCTTGGCGCGGTACGTTTGCACTCACACTGGTCAAACGAACTAGACTTTAGCCGTGAAAGATGCTTGGTCACGGTACGGATGGACAGTGCGAGTGCGCCCTAACTGAATCCCATCCCACCCTGCTCTACCATTTACACAGTTCTATAAAGCTTGACTACACTGTCTTTGCTGACCTGCTGGTTGAGTGGCGAAGGCCTCAGCTCCTTCTTGTCGTCTCGCGCTGGAAACAGAGACTTGAGCAGTTTGGGCATCTGAGGAACGAGGGCCTTAACTGAAAGATAAGAGGCAGCAAGTCCTGAACGACCTGGGGGAGGGTGGGAGGAGTGGAGGGAGGAGGAGGGAAAGAAGCGAGGAAAGAGGAGCAGGTGTGGGAGGTAGAGGAGGACGTGTGAAAAGATTAAGACAGAGAGTTGAAAGAGAGTCCAGGAAATGGCAAAAAGCCCACGGCACAGTGACAGACTGAAAGAAGGAGACATCTGCCGGCCATAAGACACACAGACGGTTGATTTAGCGATAACAATGTGATTAAAAAAAACATCCTAATCACTGGACTGTGAGACTGAAACTACTAAACCAATTATTAATTCTGTTCATTTTTGTGAACAGAATTAATCTAAAGCACAAGAAATCACAATGAGATATTCAGATTAATCAGACCAGACAAACTGAAAAGCTTAAGTAATGAATATGAGGAGTGAGAAGCTCACATCGTGTTACATAAAGAAGGTCAGAAATGGATGTAAAAGACACCAAAAGGAGCAGGTAGGAAGGGATATATTACGTTTGCTGGGAAGAAAGGGAACATACACAGGTATACTTTAGCAACATCACACAGAAGGAGTGGAGTCTCACGATTAAGCTCAAAGTATTATTGAGATCAGCATAGAGTAGAAATGGATGAACCCATTGGGAAAGAAAAAGAGAGGAGGATGAAAGAAGTGAAAGAAGAGAAAGAGTTGGAAGCGTGGAGGAAAAGTGACATGTAATGTATGGTAGAGGAGAGAAGAAAGGACGGGGAGAGGAGGGGTCAGGGAGGAGGTTTACCTGGCTCTGGTTCCTGGTTCTGTGGGGGTGTCATGCCGAAGGGAGTAGGGGACGAAGAAGGGGAGGTGGAGTAGGTGGAAGGGGAAGAGGCGGGCCGGGGGAGGGTGCGGTGAAACTGAGAAGGCATGAAGATATCCTGCTGACTCTCCCATCGACCCTGAGAAACAGACAGAAAGATGACAAGGCATTGGTTTAAAAAAATATTAAAATATGGCGTCAGAGCTAACCTGATACTTGACATTTGGTCTGCTTAAGTTTTCACATTTGCTGCTCTAAACAGTAAGTGGCAGGTATGTCTTGTTGGTTATTTACGTCAGACTAATAATTAACTGGATCCACAATTATTCACAAACTATTTGAACTTAATCATTCACTCATTATTTACCAACTGAGAACAGTCAACCCACAGAGGCATGAAGCAAGTAGAATTGCTGCCATGGCCAACCAGTCAAGTTGTAGTTTACATTCATGTCTGTCCAGACTCATGTGGTATCAAGACTTTACTGTACTAAGTGTATTTATTTGGTGAAACATGGAAGCTTTATATAGAACATTTATACAATCACTACAATTTCAACATCAGTGTCACCAATTCAGTATCTGACCAAATGTCTCTCCTTCTGTTCTTGAGTTATGGACAGAGACATTATGATTTCACCTTTTAGATATTAACTGTCATCACTTTATTATTTTGTTCTATTAAACATGTGTGGGACATTTTGCCATAATTGGTGTGGTAATTCTTGAGCTGTCAGCGGCGCGCAGGCATGAAAAGTACCTTATCGTCCAGGCAGGTTGTGGACAGGTCTTGTCTACTTCCAGACAGCTGAGGATGGAAGGACAGAGAGAGTGTATTGAGATAAATCATTTATTGCATTGTCTTGCAGTGTAGTGTGATGGCATTGTATGTGTGCTTTACCCTGTGGACAGAAGGTGAACTTATGCTCCGTCTGTTGCTCTTCCCTCGGCTCGTCAGTTGCTCCTTTACTGCCACCTCCTAAAAACACACAGCACATTTTCAGCACATTAGGACATTAGGAAAAAGTAGTGGAAATACAATCTTTTGACTGCTGTGTGATAAAACTTCACATAATCTTTATGACTGCTTGCCTGCCTAGCATCAATGGATCTGATTTATGTCTGCTTCACCAACCTGTCTGAGTCTATCCAGAGTCAGGATGTTCTCCAGACTGAGGACACTGCGGAGGTATTTCTCAATTGCCGCCTCGTCATCAGCTGATTGGCTGTTGTGTGCGCTGGCGGCGAGGTTGGCCAGCATCTCCCTGTCCTCTGAACCAGGGGCATCCTAAAAAAACATCAGAAGATTAATGTTTAGTGATCTGCTAAAGGTTTCTCGGGCAAAACTCTAAATGTCTGATTTTTCCCCTGGCCTTACCCCAGGGATGTTGGAGACCACTTCGAAGGTGAGCCCACAGCCAGGTATGGTGCTGCGTGTGGACATCCTCTTGAGAAAGTTGTGTGCAAAACCCTGGCGGCCCGGGTTAACATTGACACAGATCCTCTTTCTCAGGACCAGCTGCATGTCGGCAGGGTGGCTGAGCTGAACCACCACTCGAACTGTCAGGTATACCCGCTGCTCCGGCCATGCTCCCCCACGGCTGAGCTGAGGGCACTCATGGACGGTAGAGTCCCAGGATGCCTCTGCTTTGACCTGCAGGGTCAACAAACGCAATTTAACGGTTTCTCTAATGGAGAATTTTCTTTAAGAAAAAAAGAAAATGCTCACGCAGGTCCAGCCTCACCTCTCCATCGTAGTGTTTGACGATCTGCAGGTCAAAGAAGTCGTCCTCATCTTCCCCACTCAGGGTGGCATCCCATCCTCCGGCCTCAGGAACCTCAAACTGGTCTTGAGAGCTGAGGTCATCAGCTGGGAAAACCAGTAGAAAACATTGTAAATTAGCCTGTGAGTAGAAAAACACGTGAGCGAGCATACATTATTTAGCAAAGAAGTGACTTACGTTTGAGGTTCAGGAAGAGGACAGGAGTATGAGTCTCCATGCCTGGCAGAGGGACCCTGTGAATAAACATCCGTCACACTGTGCTCAACAAACATGCTTGTCTGTCTCTCACAGAAGTCGAGTTTAGGCAATCACAATGAAATATTAAATAAAATCAGAGACACACACACTTCCATTGTGACATCGGTCATACCATTCAGCAGGTGCTCCAGGAATGCCGCTGCCAGCAGAGGGCACCATGACAGCATTTCTCTCCTCCGTCAGAGTCAAGCGCCACTCCAGCAGCTGGGCCTCTCTCTCAACGTCATCCTCTGTCTTTTCTGTACACACAACACTCAAACTTTAAACACAAGCTGTATCACCACAACCCTGGGAGAGGCCAGTGTTACAGATTATGTTTTAATCGTGTATTTATGAATGTTTGCATACTCGTGTGTGTGCGTGTGTGTTAAGGCATTACCTGCTTTGCTGACCAGGCTCTGCAAGTGCTGGTCGAGGTATTCCTGTCTCTTGGTGAGAGCAGCTAACCACTGCCGCCGCAAACGTTCCAGGTCCCTTTCCTGTACAATAAACCCGTCAGTTAATCATCTTCAGTTTCAGGTGACTCGTAAGTCAATATAAGACTTAGTGAAGCAGGCAAACAGACAGCAGACAGAGCTGTATTACATTGATCTACCTGATAACTGTCCATCTCATCTCCTTCCTGGTTTGTTGTGGTGTTCCTGATCTCCACACAGCCTACTGACACTGCGAGCAGTATTTCTGCTATCAGAGGCATGGTGCCGGAGTCCTGAACTGAACGCACGTCAACCTGGATTCGCCTCGACTGACCCTGAAGACAGGATATTAGTGTGAGAATATTTAGAATTTTTAGAAGTTGGCCTTTTCAGATGAAGTTCGCTAGTTCCACCCGCTGTGACCAGGCTGACTGTGGTTGTGTTAGGGCTTATTCCTACCTGCCGAAGCTGGAAGATCCCCCCTGTCCGAACATCTCTAGCAGGAA
The DNA here is from genome assembly GCF_963691815.1 of Echiichthys vipera. Lineage (NCBI taxonomy): Eukaryota > Metazoa > Chordata > Actinopteri > Perciformes > Trachinidae > Echiichthys > Echiichthys vipera. Next base: position 11,274,677 of record NC_139826.1, read on the forward strand.
CAACTTCCACTGGGACAAAGTCTCCGTTGTCGTTTATCTCCAGGATTTGAATCCACAGCTCCAGGCGACGAGTTACTTCACTCCACCTATAAAAATGAACACTTATCAGCACTTCGGGGCAACAGCATTGCATTGGATTTTCATCAGTTCCTGGAAAGCAAAGACAAATGCAAAGTGTGTTTACCTGTCTCGAAGCGTGCGTGTCTTGGCCTGGATGATACTGAGATCCCACAGGGCGGGGTTTCTTCCTGCATCAGCCTGTCTGTGTCCAAATACTTCAATGGCAACTGCCCCTTCAGTCAGGTATTCGATAAAATCCTCTGATACCGACACTGCCACCTCCTAAAGGGCCAAAGAAAGATCAGTCTTATACCAACAACATATACCTGACCAGTCCCTCCCAGCAACTTTTATATAAAGAATTGTTCAACACAATAGCAATTAAACCCAAAATGAGTTCATTAAAGCATTAAATCTTGACTTTTGATCCACCGCCTCCCTCCCAGGCTTCACCTTGCAGCTGTCAAACACCACCATGCAGTGTGGGTCCTTTGTGCTGGGCGACGAGGACGATGGATCTACTTCAGGAGCCACGATTATGGGCTCAGGCTGGTCCCAGAATGAATACTGACAGAAGACAAAGTTGGACAAGAACTGGGGAAGACCAGTAGCCTGCAGGATCTTAATCTGTATAAGAACACATGTCAAAAGTGAGTCAAACATTAACACATATCTTCTCAGGCTATTAGGTACACTAAGCTAAAAACTAAAGCAGTCTAATACAACATTCCTGCAATAAGTCCCATTTGAGTTTAACGATTTTAAACTAGTGACTGACCCAGGTCTGCATAACAGAGATAATGTGCCAGTCACTGATGATCTGTGTGTCTTACCATGCAGACCAGTTTACGATCCTGGACCTCACTGTCTTGGTTGTTGTCGGCTTCATCTCCTCCAGCCATGTTGTCCTCTAATCCCCCTCCAACCCTCACCACCTCCACATGAAGACGGCCAGCAACCTGACCACAGGAGAGGAGAGGCAAAACATAAAAAACACCTCTAACCAATCCATACCTATGTCTGTCTACTCAAGGCTTTGTCTACCGTGCTCCGATTCTCATGTCAAAGAGATGGACATTCAGGACAACAGATGCAAATAAGAGGTAGAGATGCAAATAACTTCAATAACCATCGAGACGACCTACCTCCCCCTTCTGGTTGATGATGGGAACAGCGTACTGCAGCTTAACATCATAGAAGAGACAGGAAAGGAAGACATTTGCAACTCCGATCAGACTGTGGTTTTCCTGCTCGTCAAAGAATGGGTCTGCTCGACGGAAATATGAGCGCATCATCTGAACAAGGAAAAAAAGGAGAATGTGGAATACAACACAGGAGCACCTTTTTTTTTTTACTGAGAAGTTTTAACCACAAGAATAATTTATGATTCCGTTAGCTGACCAAAGGGTTAATATTTGTCCTTTACTGTATTTGTTAGTTCTGTTTACTGACTGACAGGGCTTGCTTAGTGCCCTGGCAGGGTTTTTGTGAGACTTTACACAGCAAATTGGTCAAGCTAACTCACTGGGTTGTCTTGGTGATGGATGTTGTAGTCCTGCCACTCTTGGTACAGCTCTCTCATGTCAACCAGACGGTTCTCCATCTTCTCTAAACTCCAGATCTGCTTCCCTCGACACCGACGTCGAACCTGAATTGCAGGTTCACTGAGCACTGCATCCCTCTACACAAAGACACACACACACACACACACACATAATAATTGGTAAAAATAGAAGACAGGAAATCTGTGCATTAGTGTGCTGGTGTGTGAGACAGACCTTGCGATTTGCGTTGAGGTTGTCCGATGGGATCTGCAGAGTGACTCTGTACTCGGTGTGTCGCTCCAGCTCCTCAGAGATGAAACAGGCTTCTTGCACCAGAAGGTTGGCCCTCACTATCTGCTCCCTCAACCGCCGCAGACTCCTAACCAACAACACCTCTCTGAAGGACAGAGGAGGTGGCAGAGAAGAAGAGGTCAAGGTAATATAAGGAGGTGTTTAGTTTGCATTTATAGCCACAGTAACATAAAACGCGTGCGCACACACACACACGCACGCACGCACACACGCACACACGCACACACGCACACACGCACACACACACCTGTCCTCATTCCACTGCCTCAGTCTGCTCTGAGCGCTGGTTGAATGACTCATCCCTCCCATACTGAGTCTCTCCAGGCTGCGGTAGTGAGACTGCTGTCCTGGACCTTGCTGGCCAGACGCCGGCCCTCCAGAGGTGCCGGTGGACAGACGGTCCGGGCTCAGCTTCTTGCGCAGCTGCTGGAGTTCCAGCTCGTACATTTGTCTCTGTCGCTCCAGAGCAGAACGCTTCTCTTCTTCATGCTGCCTCTCCAGAGACTGCAGGACTGCTTGCATGGGGTCTAACAAGTCACATAGAGCAGTCAGAAAACACAGACGGGAGAATAAACTCACCTATGTTCTTGTTTAAGCAGATTATAGATATATAACTTTCCTTCACGCATACTTACCATTATTGCCCAGGGCCTTCATCATGACCTCTGTCTGGGCAAACTCATAGGAGAAGCTGACTTCACTGGACACTTCGCTGGCCGTGTCCCCATCTGCATCCAGCTGCTCACTGCTGCCACTGTTCTTCATCACGCCACCCTCACCCTCTTCCTCATCAGCTCCACGAGAGCGCCGTTTAGGCAGGTTGATCCTGCAGGTAGGATGTGCAGTTAAATGACTGTAATCTTTGGCATCAGTTGGTTGATTTGCAATAACTTAATTGTCAGTGACTAGGGAATTTTATCTTAAATCATTCCTGCTGGGAGCTGCTACAGGACACTGATAGGAAGTGATGCAACTTTGAGATTAAGAGGAACTGGGTGTAATCAAACAAAAACTTCAACAAACTGACTAAAAATAGAACATAATATAAAAGATTTGTGTATTTAAAGCAGGTGCAAATTACAAAATTATTTATGGAAATATTGAGTAATGTTTTATCATATGAAAAAGTATGAGGGACAAATATTTAAACCTACAAACATTGGATGTGTATAAAATTACCTGAAGAAGTGGTTGTTTCCCCAGAAGATTCGGTCACCATGGTGAAGCTGCAGAGCGCTGGTCACTGGGGACCCATTAACACACGTCCTGTAACACAACAAAGACAGCAATGACAGGATTTACTGTTAAAAACAGATGCAACAATGTCTCAAGTGGTAAAAGAATTCTTAACTCTCATGCTGAAGGTGTGTGTTATCATCACTCAGCAGGGACTTTGGGTCTGATGTTTGTGCTCCTTACCTGGCATTGCGGTAGGGGGTGAGGACGACTGCAGTATCCGCCGTAATGTCGATGACACAGTGCTCTGCCTGGATACCCATCCCGCACAGCTGGATGTCCTGAGAGTCTGCCGAGCCCACCTTTGTGTGTTCCTGAGACACAACGTTATCAGCTGAGAGTCGGACAATTAAATAAATGTGACAGGGTCAAGCCTACTGGAGCAAAGCCTACACAAGAGCAAAGCCTACAAGTTTATAAAGTGTATCCAGTTTTGTCAGAATTGCAATTACTGACCCTTTATTTGCCCCTGAAGTTACAGTCTTTAGGGATGCACAATATATGGGCAATCATATCGGTATTGGCCGATGAGCAAAACTGGTCTGATGTGAACAACCGATGATTATTTCCATCTGGGTGCCGTTGTGCGTGTCAGGGCGGTGCTGGTATGTGTGGATATGACTTTATCTGTTCTCTTCGGGCCTATAAAACACCAACTTGATTGTTTTTTCTTTAAAGTAGTCTTCTGCTTTAAAATTTGGTATAATTCCTGTCTTGAGGCTTTTCCAACACACAAAACATTTTTTTTCCAAAGGCACCCACTGTCAGATGACAACTGACTCAGAAAATGCGACTTCCTTTTTTAAAAATCATATCGTGTGCATGTGTAAAGATTTGAGTTGAGATTAGTTAAAATTGAATGAGATCATAGTAATAGGTCCAATAAACTCTCCCAGCCTGGTTTACAGCAAACATGGTCCCCTCACTAAAAATATGAAGCTGACTGCCTGAAGACATGGCGAAATATTTGATTCAGATCTCTGTTTTGATGCTCAATCACGCTTCATTCAGCTTAAAAATACGATATTTTCTGTCTCCCGATTTTCACAGGGTTGTCATGCACTTTTACAGACTCCAATTGATGCCCAGTGCTGCCGCCCACATTTTATATTCGACAACAGCATCCTCATTCATTATTTCATAAGCTTCTTCTGTCAAGTTTATAACTTAAGTTTTTAGTTTTGCTGCAAAAAACCATAGTTGGTAACTTTCTATAAAAAGTTTTAAATATTTGATGAAACTGTCACTATACCCCGACAGCACAATGAGAGAGAAAAAGTATAGTCTCTGAAACAGTATCAATGAGTGCTCATGAACTCCGATTAAACTGTGAAGCTAGGCAGCACTGATCAAATATAAATCAATATTCTGTTACTTTAAGTTTCCAACTTCAGCTTTAAAGGGATACTTTGCCATGACCCAGGGCTGGATTTAAATCAGCCGTGTGGCAGAATACAGTACAACGTTTAAAAAGCAACATAGCCTACAGGGACTGGTGGAGGGACTCTCAACTGTCTGTGGGGATGTAGGTCTCTCAAGTGCAGTAAAATGGATTAATATAAAATAATAAAGTAAAAATAATTAATTTGGATGGGTGGTGGGTGGGTGAATGAATGATTTAAGAGTACACAAACAGATTCATCAGAGCAGATCTGTGCAACTCTAGTCAAGATGTAATGTTTAAAGGTCAGATGGCATGTAAACTGTGTCAAACAGACGGTGAACTCAAAATTTAATCTGTGTTTCCACCAACACGTTTCTGGATATTTATGTCCTGGGGATACCTTTCCATTAACTCTAAAATCCCTTCAGCTCATTGTTGTTTGTGTTTCCGTAGCGATCTAAAGACTTGTGAAGATTAGGAAAATTATTCTGCTGACGTATAAAGAAGCACCATGACGGGATGAGGGCTGCTGGTGGTTGAAGTTGTAAACACACTCTGCAGTCTGCAGTTCATTGTGCATGTCCGTTTCATCTAAAAATACAAAAAATGGTTTCACTTCGACAATAACTGCAGCACGTCAATTGTAATGAATGAAATGCAGAGGAGGAAACTAAGGGCTTCTGTCTCCACAGTAAATCCACTGTTCAGTTCAGAAAATAATGTTTTATTTCTTTAATGCATCTCTCGCACTCTCTCTCTCTCCTCACCCAAGCTCAACATACTAGTCTGTGCAGGCTGTAGTTCACAGGGCACGTTCACTCTCTATCTTTTCTAAAATCAGTTAGGAAGCCGACAGCAAAGCCTTACTAATGTTCTCAAACCAAGAAAAATGCCCCCCCCCCCCCGCCCTAAATCGTTACTAGAGTACTTCATTGTTTAATGAATTAAGCACTACACTAGTTGAAGCATCAGTGCTGGGTGTGTTTGACCAGTCAGTGATGGTCCTCCCTTTTGCACCCCGCCCTTCCAGTACTTGGTATTGTGTGAAAATAGGGAAAATAAGTAACAAGACATAAAATAAAGCATGATGAGTGTATGTATGTGCATGTATGTGCATGTGTGTGTACCTTTAGGTAGTACACCAGCAGTTCATTGAGGGCAGGATCGGCGTTAAGGTTGACAAGAAAACTCTTATCATCTCCAACTTTAATCCCTGAAGACTGGAGAGAAATACCCAGACTCTCTAACTGCTTCTGGCGCTCCTATAAACCCACAGAGACAAAGATCTTATTCACACAGCGTATTATCCAATATCTAAAAATTCTTGGGTTTTACAAGAATGTGACAAATCAAGCCAGGGGTGATTATGTATATTACTTAATATGTGTGGTTTAATAATCATATGTGCGGTTTCATTACTTTCAGAACGCCTGTGCGTCTTACCTGTGCAATCTCCTCAGTTTTGCGAAGCTTCTCCTCCCAGGTGATGGTCATCTCTTGAATCAACTTTTCTGACTCTTCCAGACGGTCTTTCAGCTCTGGAGCTTTCAAAGACTGGAGGAAACAGCAGATTAGATGAGTACGGGAAAGCAGAGACTTCTCCGTGCTGATTTTGAAGATTCTGAAGATAGCTCACCTCTGCCTGAGTCAGTTGTACTCGTAGTTTCTCTACTTCCTCCCGCAGTTCCCTGATGATGCGAGCGTTGGGGTCTTCGTTAACAACAGCATGGTTAACAATGCTCTTTGCTCGGTCTGCATAGCGCAGCGTCGATAGCGTCTCCTCGTAGTTGTCTGCTGCTGGACTTACAGTCGCAACCATCGCTGTGCGACTGTTGCCACCCAGACAGTCCTGGAAGAATGCAAATACGCAAGAAAGAGAGTGAAAGGAGGAGAGAGATGTAGAGATAAATGATGAGAAAATAAAGAGCACTGGTGATCAAATGGTGGTTATTGTGTATGTACCTTCAGTAGCCATGTCAGAACAGAGTCTCTGTAAGGAACAAACTTGTTCTTGTTCTTTGCTGTTCCCTGTTCAGCGAGCGCCGAGATCACCAGGCCCAGCGTAGTGAGAGACCTGACAAACACACAAAAACACTAGGGTCAAGTGCTTTCTATTTCATTTCATGAATCTGTTCAAGGGTTGGTATCACAATTATTTGTGTGTTAGGATTACTGAAACGATCGGCACTCATCATTCAAAGTATTAATTTAACAGCACACATATATTTGCTAAGTAAATAAATAGTAGAGTAATGGAGTCATGAGCAGAGAATCTGCCTCTGTGTCTTTTGTAATCTGAGTTTCTATTTGTTTTGGTGGCATAGTGCATGTTAGTGCATATGGTCATGAAAAACGCTGTTATTTCACCTAATGGCGAGCGGACGATGATAGCGGTGTGGACGCAATTCCAGCCCATTTTTTTGGTTTAGTATTTCAAGTACAGCTCCCTTAATGTCAAGCTTGTTTCAAGAGCTTTCCCAGACACGTTCACTCACTATACATATACATAAATGAACACTGGAGATCAAAAATAGAGAACAAATTATTAATACTCGATTTATTATGAAATATTGTTGTTGTTTTTTATTGTTCAGAATTTGATACAATATCAGCGGTGGCTATACCACTGCTATACTAGCATGTGTTTTTTAAATTAAAAAGGCACTTAAACCAATCCCTTTATTTTGAGAAAAAAAAAAGAATAAGAACATTAACCATTGTGTCAGAACATTGTGAACAATGTTTTCTTAGGGCTATAGGATTCAAAAATGAACAGGCAGAACATCACATACATCACATCACAAACTAGTTTGTCAGTTTTTCTTGCGAAAGAAATTAACACTGCCAGGGAAAAAAACATGGAGTTAAGACTCCCATAAACAGCCTGATGGGGAAAACACAATCATGGGCTTAAATGCATGTGTGTGTGTTTGTGTGTGTGTGTGGTTGTTCAACTGCGTACTTGTTGATGTTGCTTCCCTCCTTTAGGCGTTCCCCTGCTGCACCAGTCTTTGCTGCTCTCTCACTTCCAGCCAAGTCTACTAAACTCAACCGACTCACCTTCTCTCCACTCGTCTGCAGAAAAAGACACAGAAAGAAAGTCGGATTATTGTTTCATTCTCTACAGTATATCCAGCTGGTAAACTCACAACTTGCATATCCCTCTTTTTGAGATTAATGCCCTGCTTGGTGGGAAAAGGAGAACTTTGTCCAAACTATGTTAATTTTAATGCTGGCAGTATTTAACATTCGGTCATATTGTCCACAATTAATTACACCAACAATCTCCAGAATGACTCAGATGGGATGCATGTTTTTTCATGGCAATAACAGCTGTTATAAGTTCCACTGTCAAAATTTCCTGTTTGTCTTGTAGCAAAATGCACCATACAGTTAATTTCTGTCTAGTGCAAAGTGCAACCAGCTTTTGTCCCCCTCTTATTATCTCCTTACTGAATGTTCACCAGCTTGTCATATTCAGGGTGGCCAGCCATGACAACAAACACTGCAATGTGCAGCCTGGCCTAGGACGGACAAATGTCTTGGAGCTGAAGTCTAGGACACTTAGGACACGTGCAGACGTGATTTAAAAAAGCCCACCTCTCCCAAACAGTCCATGGCCGGCAAGCTGGCCGCAGCTAGGCGCGGTGCGGTTGCACTCACACTGGTCAGACGAATTAGACTTTACCCGTAAAACCTGTTTGGGCACGGTACGGATGGACAGTCTGAGTGCGCCCTGACTGTACTAGTGCAGAGCCTGTGTTTGGCGGGCCTGTTTGGGACAGGCTGCTGGCAGCGTTGTCGGGGTGTAATATGTGAAGGACAGTCATAGATGCATACATACATAGACAGCTTGCTTCCTTTATAGTTAGATGCTGTTGCTAAAGAGTCATCTATTGGCCAAATGGCACCAAATTTGTAGGGAACAGTCAGACATGATATCTACATGTCCAAATGTGGTTACAAAAGCACAAAGCATTCAGTATATATGACATTTTTTGTAATATAAACCCTGCCCACAGCATTTGAGCAAACGTTAAACTTTATTTTGGCGGAAAATCTATCAATATGCAAATGGACGTGGCCAATATGGAAAGATCTGTCTGGACCCACAGAATCCAGGAAAAAAATTATTTTGTTTGGGAGACTTACAGTACGGTTTAAAATGTATAGTTTGACACTGCACTCCCCTGGTCTCCAGCAATACATCTACCAAGTGTGATGTAGATCTGATGGACAGTTTGAGAGATATGTGAATAACAGTCTCACACACGGACAGAAATTCCTTGCTTTATAGCTAGATGCTGATCTGGATTTGCTGAACATTCCTGAAAGCAGAGTCGTACATCCACATGAGGTCTGACAGGACTCTGATGGCTCATTAATCAGCAAGGAGGCACTACATTAAGGCAGTCCCTGCTGGGGATTTCAGCAGCTTTCAACTGATTTACCAGCATGACAGCACCAGACAACCCAGAAATAAACAACAAGGTGTTTGGCTTCATCAGAGAGCTCCCCTCATCAATTTGCTCTGACTTGGCTGGAAGCTTTTTTCCACTCGTGTTCAGAGGACCCTCTCTGTGCTTTCTCTGATTCTACCAACCAGGTAATGCCAAAATGCTTTGTTAGACTTTTTCTCCCTGGCTTTCAATTCAGGCTGAGCAAGACACCCTTTCATTGCACTTTTCTTATTGTATTGTTTATTGACCTGAACAGCACTTTGGGTGACCGCTGTTTGTTTAAATGGGCTTTATAAATTAAGGCTGAGCTGAGTTGAGACGTTGGTTTCTCATCTTTAAGTGTTGGCAGGTTTCTTTGGTTTCTTCTAACAGGCTGTTGAAAGTGCGGATATCAAATTACCGTCTGGGACAGATCTACTCCTGGCCAAGCGTGAGAGGTCAGTATCTGACGGATCTTCATCTGCCACTCAGAGACAGCAGCACTCCAGCAGCTCCAGTCCTCTGTCATTACAGTGGACCTGTTCACACTATAGTACTAGAAGTGCTTTAACAAAGCCCAATACACTATCTTATCTGTGTAAGACACAAGTGAAGTGCAACCTTTTGCATAGCCAGTGTAGACAGGTGCAACATATATTGTCAGGCTCAATGTCTTTATAATAAGACTCCAAATGGAAAGAGATTTCCAATTAACGTCAGACACCAGTGAGTTGCCTGACACTGCCCAGGTCCAGTGATGCTGCCCTTCCAAGTTGCTCCTGTTATATTTTTCAGATGTGATCATCATTTAAAAAAAGTATGAAAATCAAACAGACTGAAAACACATCTTTTTAACAAATGCCTCTCGTCACCCTCTTCAAAAAGAGGGTGCAGTTTGCAGTACTTTGTGAAAATACGGGTATAGGTTTGATTACACCGGTTAAAAAAAAGAGGAAACAAAGTCTAAAGTTATCACATTCAAATCTAAGGCAAAACCTCAATCCTGAAAAGACCTGGTTGTAAGACTAACAAAGAACAACTTCAACTGCACTGATGGAGATCAACCGCAGACCAGGACTGCTTAAAAGCCCCCAGAGTAATGCAAATTATAAAAAAAAAACTAAAAAACAAGAGATTTCTATCTTGGGCAATGAGCACACAAAATCCAAAAATAGATGTTTTAAAATAGAGCCTGAAACTGCAAATACCTACTGAAGATCCAGATAGAGGGGAGGCAAAGCTGGTGACTGAACGCCAGTACAAACAGTAGAAAGCTACATCCAAGTGTAATTCTGTGATTACAGCTCCTTAGTGCAATAACCACTGACTGGATTCAAACACACAGTGCCAGGTTATGTTACCTAGTGGTGTCAGACTTGGAAATAAAGATCAGTAAAACAACTCTACTCTTCTAGAATAGGTTGACAATGTCATACATTGTACGTATAAAATAAAACAATGCAAAATAATGTTAAATATTATTCAGTAAAGCTATTTGTTTGGGAAAGCAGCCTTCTGAGTACCTTTCATAGTTAAATCTGCATGGAAAATGGGAAAAGGTACTCAATATCTGAGTCAAAACTCTTCGGCTATATCGGCTGGGCCCTTGTCTCCAACAGTCTGAATGTCAGCCCAGGATGACACACAGCATTGGTATGTTTATCCTGTATGACATGGGTCACACACTACAGTATAAGGCTGAAATGATTGTTCTGTACTTCAACGTTTAGATATAACTATCAATGCGAGCTGTACCGAGATATTTGTTCTATTCAAGTGAAGACTGAGTGTTCAAGTCTTTCTCCATCCAGCTGAACACTGGTAAATAAGCCAGACACTATTACAATGTTGCTAGTTCCTCACTCTACAGTCCAAAGGACACAGTCTATGTCAGACTTTAACCTGCACAGGCTAGTTTCCATCATAAACCTGTTCATAAAAGTCATATACAATGACTTAGAGACTGGTCCCTCTCTTTAAACAATCGTTTCTGTAAAAACTGTAAATAAAAATAATCAGATTTCTACATTTCTGCAGGCACATGACTGGTAAACCCGAACAAAACACTGAAAGGGAGAACTTTTGGTGAATACAGAAGACAGTTTCATCCAAACAGCTGTATTATGAAGCGACCACAAGCAGTGCTCGTCCTTCCAGTTTCATTGGCAGGGAAACGGTTATCTAAAAAGGAGATAAAGCTACCGTCACAGGAACACTGTGGCAGAGATCAGACTCTAACTGTTGCAGACTAATGCAGGTAAGCTCTCATTTTTTCGTTGCTAGTTTTGTTTTTAGCAATTACTTTGGTATAATTCCACACGCTTGGTGAAGCATTTAATGCTTCTTTTTTTCTGTTACTGTCCATTGCACCTCAACAAGGAAATGGTCTATTGAAAACCAAAGAAGACATTTCATACTAACAGAGTAACTCTGAAAGATACACACTTGATTTGATTAACCTAGGCTGCTGAAGCCTCGTATGAACTTCAGATGAATAACTTTTTGCACAGAACGAAGACTGTGGATAATCAAACGATAACAACAAACAAAAACTATTTCAATGTTCATTATGGTCACCTGACAAACTTTTATCAGCCATCCTACCCTTTAGTTGGGAGAATGAGCTATTCATCAAAGTAAAAGATCAGGAAAATAATCCTTAGATGCATATCTTGTTGAAAGTACATGTATGGATTGTGATTGTACAATACTGATGAATAATAGGAGAAATCGACTTTTAAATGTCTATACAGGATGATGAAGATGCAAGGAAGCATCCCAGGTTGCGGTGTAGCTCTGGTCTTTGCCCTGACTTCTGTGTCGGCTGTACATAGACTTGATTCAATCAAGGATTTAAAGCAAATCAACTTTGGCCGATCTGTACCCAAGCACAGTCTTGTGCTGCTCCACTGGTTTGCCAACGCAGTTGACATTGACGTTAACGATAACATATGGCTGAACTTTGACCCAAACAGTGGAGATTATGGCTCACATCATTATGGCAACTTTGAGGGGCTGTTGGACCCACTGCCTTGGGGAAATGGATACCAGTACTACACCGTTGGCAATCTCCATCAAAAGACGTCTGTGCCCCTTCCTCCTTATGTTGCAGAAGTGTACGTGGGAGGAAATAGAGACAGGATCATAATCCGTGTCAGGGAGCAGAACACAGGAGGGCGAGCTTTGCTAAGGATAGACCAAGTGTATATCACACAGCATTATGACACTTCTGTATATGATCCCGATCATACCTTCAGGATCACTACTAACCTCTTGAGAGAGATCAGAGAGTTTTCTGTGGGCGAACACCAGCGACCACTGTTGTATCTGAGAAACCTCTACGGAAGTAACGCTGATGATGTACACATCAGAAACAGATGGGGTGACTTCGCTTGCCTTGGACTGCTGTTGTTTATTGTGTTCAAGGAAAAGTACTCCCAAAAAACCTTCCAACTACAATCCAAATGCATACCATACGCTGATGAGGCTTCGGGGCCCTACATTGATATTGTATGTGTTTTATTATTTATCTGTTTATGTATTATTGTTTTTTTTTTCTTATAAATTGGGAACATAAGTGAGAAATGAAGGAAAGTAAAAGATACTGTCCAAAACATGGTGTGATGGTAATGCTTTTCAAGGATAATGAGTACCACGGAGCCAGGACTCATAAGTCGATTGGGAACAAATGATCAGGCAGTGACGACACCTCAGTACTCCTGAACAATGGCCAGTGGCTGTTCTGATGTAGGCTTTCTTTGTTTTGCCCCCATGTTTAACTTTATAGTGTACTTTATTATATTTATTTTTGAAAATGGTGTTCAGTTAAAATTAAGATATATTCTTAGTATGATATGCTTGTGATGAAAGACCAAATAAACTTTAAATCATTCATCTCGAACTGTGTGCCATGAAGGGCTGAGAGTCTTCAGGACATTTGGAGCTTTAGAGCACCATTTATGAAATTGTAGGTTGTTGATAATAGCAGCAATTCTTACAAAAGTATTTTAACTGAAAATAATGGCTTTTCTAGTATATTGTAATGCACTTCTCTGTATAACATGCACTTTGCATGTATAATCTAATAGTAATGACGCACTGATGATGCAGAGATAAAGAGAATGCAAATTGCACTGATGGATAAATGAAACAGGTAAGTGAAAAGCTCTCGTGTCTGTTAAGGCCAGCCATCACTGATGATGCATTAGCTGTACAAAAGAAAACAGGAGTGTATGGCATTAATGGTTTTTCATTATTTCTGTATTTGTATAGGAAATTGTGGGTTTATTAAACTATAATTATCGGTCAGACCCCTGTGACATCAGTGTGTTTATTTTAAGTTTAAGGACACTGGATGAGGATTTGAAGAACAACCAACACTGTTTTTACTGCTTATATTTACAAGTTGTTGGACCGCCATTTTGTGATGTTGTATTAAAACATTTTTTTATTGTGTTAATTTCTAGAATCGGTTGACATGATGTACAATGTATTTAAAATAACGTTCAATATTCTTTAATAGAGTTATTTGTTATGGAAAGCAGTGTTCTGAGTACCTTTGCAGTCATATTGGTGTAAAATTGGTGCACAATAGAAAAGATCTATTTTCATTCCAGCTCAAAAAAAAAAATCACTATATCAGCCACTATACAGTATATGTAATCAGTGACTTTTTCCGCTCTAAAATTGGTATCATCCCATATTAGTCGGGCCCCTATGTATGTACAATAAGTACTCTTAGGTCCTATTGAATTTGTGACATCTAGTTAGCTGATGAAATAGTAAAAAGGAGGAAACACAAGCCACGGATACATTTTCTTAACTAGGACAGATGGAACCTGGCTCAGTAACCAGATCAGCAGGCAGGATATAGAGCTACTTGGCAGCAGCTTTTAGGAACCAGCAAAGAACAAGTGTCAGGGCATCAACACATTGCTACATGGGCTAGACAATCTAGATGCCATCATGGGGGGAAAAAAAGGAAAACAATCCCCATTTTAACTCTGTACTTTTCTAAACTAAGTCACCAAAGCTTGACTGGATTTAACAAAAACAAGAACAACAAAAAAGGAGGTGGCGGCAAATGGGGGCAAAGTTCAAACTGACTGAACTAAGAGTAAAGTCTGAGTAGGACATGTTACCGAAAGGACATCCTGTGACTCATCCAGCAACAGGTTATTTCACTACCAATCATAGGTGGCTTTTTTTAACCTGTCCCTTCATCACTGTTCCTCAAACTGACAGAGCCATTAGGGGGCATAGATGAGCTCATGTGCTCATTAAAACAGAAGGCCTGCATAAACTTAATGAGGTACTGAACACTGCTTTGAGTTATCGGAGTTAGTAAATCTAATCATTTTAAGGAGGATTCATTAATCTTTAGCCCATAACCAGAGCTCCAGATATCTTTAAAAATGTATATTCTCACTTTCCATTGTTAATAAATGAAGAAATGGGTAAACACCAAATCAAGAGAGACATCTGGTTTTCATACACTCTGAATCAACTGTTGTTTTTAAAAGACTAGACGTATTTTAGTAACGCCAAATACTAAACAGCCAGAACTTTGTAAATAAGATACAAAATGAATTATCTGAACCAATTGCACTGAAATGAGGGGACATCTGGTCTGGTGGGGCTTGTGGTCAAAGAGGAGATCCCTGTGAGAATGCAAACTAATTTGAAAAATGTTGGTCCATTTTTGTGTGAGGAGACAATAAAATAAAGCACCAAAGACAAAAAAGATCCGACTCATCCAGACACAGTGCATGACAGCTCAGTGATTCACAGAGTCTATTAGCCGTTTCCTTGATGAACCTACTGAGTGACTGACTCTGGGTGTGCCTTGAAAACAGAGCAAGCGGTATCAGCTGACGAACTCAAAGTCATTCCTGTGAATTATTAACAGGATCCCCTGGTGGCGAGCTCGTCTGGAAATAAGAGAAAGGAGCAGGAGAGCCTAAGTGGGTCAGTGAGGATGAAGTATTAGTCATTTAGGTCTTTTCTTGGAGTGCCTGGTCAGACAGCTGAGCTGACATCATCCCGTTTTGTAACTACCTTTTCACCCACTGGCTGCAGGGGGTGACTGATAGACACCAGACACTGTTTACCCTGTCAAGTGTACGTAATTACACATAAACCTCTGTTCACGGTACAGACAAAAGTGTCTGAATTCTGTTGACAGAGAGGATCAAGAGGAAAAATGAAGTACTTTAACAGAAAAACACTATCACATCCAAAATGAATTCACCAGTCATTAGGATAAGAAAATGACCACAGGATGTGGCAGATGGATTCTGGGAGAACAGAAAGGGAGGGAGGAAAGGCATTTGTAGTCTGACAATGTGCAAGCTAGGATGAACTTCTAGTGCACTCTGGGTGGGTGGGGCATATTGGATACTGTAATACCAAACAACTTAGCACTAAAAAAGGTATGCCAGTCACTGAGGTCTGGCCTAGCTCCCACCCCACGCAAAAGTGGGCAGCAAGGCTCGACCCTGGCTGTTCTAGGCCAGTGAACGCTTATTATCAAATGGACTTTAACCATGAGATGTACACTTAGCCCACCACATCTCAGATATCTATTATTATTTAATGTTTCCCTTAAAAGTGATTAAAAGCTGATTGTGTGTAACCATTAACTGTACCCTGCTCCAGCGCGTATGTGTGTTATATCTTACCCCAGATTTCAAGTCTTTTAATGTGTGTGTGAGGATGATGTTGAAGACGGCGTGTGACCGACTGCTCTCCTCATTCATGTTGGTAGCAGCGACGGTCCGAGACTTATTCCCTTCTGACATCAGAGACTCAATATCCTGTCAGAACAACGGAAAAAGAACAATAAATGCACAAATAATAATAAATTATCATTTTATTCTCCCAGCAGAATAACATTTTAAGACCGTGGAGACTATTTTAGAGTATATTTGGTGAGATTATATGCATGTTTATATATTTAATGACTTCCACTGATGAGCTTCAGTCTCCTGGTAAACCTGATATAAAACTACTAAATATTATTAATTCTGACGTTTTAATTATTAGCCTCTTTCCACTGTGATTGATGGGAAAACTGTGGCCATCATGTGGGCGAAGCTGTTAAAAATCTTTAAAGTTTATAGAACAAAGTCAGAAGGAATGCAAGTGAGATGTGCCGCTCGTGTGTCTGCCGGACACTGACACACCGTTAAGAGTGACTGCCATCGGTTTTGGTAGTCGTGAATGAGAGTATCAATAAATGATAAAAGCACGGCAAGAACAACTTAAGATAAACATGTTTACCTTGTAGCTGGCCACAGCTAGTCGAGACAGACCATCCACGTAGGGCCCCAAGACTTTATGTTCCCTCACCCTCAGAGGTTGTCTTCCCCTGAATAACAAATAAAGCAGGTTCAAAACACAGACAAACGTGCTCTTGTCACTCCTAGTTAATTCATATTCATGTGATGTATTATCAGGAGTGGCAATAGGCAAAGCTGGTCTTTGCTACCACTACAACTTCCCCCAGTTCATAGAGACTTTGTTAGCACTTGGCTCTCTGACCCCAATTCAAGGTTGCTCCAGGCCAGATAACTTCATCATTCTCTGCTCCACAGCAAAGCCCACATATGGCTGTCAGATGGCCTGCTTCTCTTTGGCCCGTTTTACTGAGGTGAAAGGTCGCACAGTGAGTGAAGGTCAAAGGTTATGCTGTCTGGGGCCGCAGACACAGCCCTGTGCTCCTTATTTACTGCTGACCTGCTGCACGTGAACTGGACTCCATCAGTGACTGAAGGGTAGACACGTGACCTTTTTAGCAGCTGGTGAGACCAAAATCCACCAGCCACTTTCTCCAGTTCTACCAACTGAGATTAAAGCAAAAAACAATTCCAGATACAGGTTGTTCACCTAAAAAGTAGACTAACTTTTCACAGACAAACATTATTTACTTGCCATGACTGTTGTATTATTGTGTTCCAGCGCAAATACCAGAGTTCTCATTGGCTGCATTTGGAAATGAACCTAACCATAGCTAATTTACCACAAGTGATTTTATCTCTTCAGTTGAAGGATTTAACTGTGAAACAGCTGAAAAAAGTAATGGAAATGTAGGGGCCACAGCTACAAAGAGAAAGAAAAGTATCCTTCCTTTCATAAAAGGGTTAGAAGATTAGGTCGAGGTCATACCCTTTGGGGTCGAGCAGATCTCGGACCTTCTCGTTGTAGATCTCCATGTAGGACACCTCAACAGTGAAGCTCTCCTCCTCCCGCTGTTCCTTCTGGGTTCTGTCAAACAAAGCACTGCACAGCCGGGGAATCAGACCTGGCTGGTCCACTGAACCCATCATAGTGTACGACTTTCCTGAACCTGGTAACAACACACACACACGCACACACAGTGTCAATTGAAAGTCATTTGAATGGTGAAGATGGCAGCTGAGGCAAAACTTTGAGGAACACAATAGAGTTAGTCATGTCATTTCCACTGAGTCATCAGCTACTAAAACAACCTCTCATACACACACTTCCTTAGGTACAACTATGCAATCTAATGCAATTCAATACAACTCTGCAATACATTTTTTCTTGCCATTGTCGAAAATGTGTAAATTAAATTATATGTTTATTACTGAGGTCATAGTTAAAGGTGTTATTGTACTGGACTGGATTATAATGATCACATTTGCAAACATGAGATGAGCTTATTATTAATAACACCCCTGAATATAATTGAGTCCAGCACAACACTGTCACTAACTGGACCTCAATGCTAATACACAAAATTCAATTACAGCCTACATGACAGTGTCAAAAAAACTGGAACATTATAGCCATCCCTACAGTAGACGTGTATTGCATTAATAATAATGGCCACTGAGTGTACAACATAACAATGGGCTAATTTTACAGCCCTTCCAAGTTTGTTGACAGATCTGTAGTGTTGAGATCATGTAAACATGTGAAAACTGAAAGAAGAGAGTCTTTTTACAATGTCTACACTGGAGATGTTCCAGCCCTGTTTTTTTCAGACATCACTCATACATACACATACTGTGTGTACATCATTGCTAAGCTGTGTTTGGGTTTTAGCAACATTTTGTAGGTCTATTTTGCTTCCTGCTTTTTGGTTGCTTTCTGCATCTGAGCTTTGGCATTTTGTTCGTGCTGGAGAGAAGAGAGGTTGGCCAACCTTCCTGCCACAACACATCCACACAGACACTCCTCTCTTAATCATCATTTTAAAAGCTTCAGGGCACTCTGCTAGTGAGGACAAAGAGAAACTATTGCATGTCTTGTAGGCCCTGTTATAAAACCTATTCACATCATATTGCCAACAGAACAGTGAGATCTCATGGTAAATTACCAGT
Source organism: Echiichthys vipera (assembly GCF_963691815.1). NCBI lineage: Eukaryota > Metazoa > Chordata > Actinopteri > Perciformes > Trachinidae > Echiichthys > Echiichthys vipera. The sequence goes on from NC_139826.1 coordinate 11,292,999, forward strand.
TTGTCCATAGGCAAAGATACAGGCATTGTAGCCCTGGAAGGCGTTGTGGAGAAGACTTTCCCCAAGGCACTGGAAGACCACCTCCTGACCTGGTAACACACACATGGCGAATGTTCTTCTATTTCAATTGGGAATAACAGCAGATTTAGTGATGAAATGTTAAAACTTTAATATTGTGAGCTCAGGATCAGTTAATGGACTAACCGGCAAATCTCTCCTTATCCGTCTCATCCATGGACCAGAAACAGTAATCGTAGGCAAAGACCTGGAAAGGGAAAACAGTAGCTGTATGAGTGACAACCATTTCATTCAATGCCTTTGTATGAATTCAGAATTTCTTTCAAAAGTTAAATTGTACTTGGCAGTTAACTGGGAAATATGATTTAGTTATGATCCATCTTACCAGTTAATGTTTGGTTTAATTAGCTTCAAGTGAGAAAACAATGTTAGATACAAATGGCTTTTTATTACTCATCGTTGTATAAGGTATACAGGTGGTGTATGCAGCATTATAGGAATTTTTCAGATGATGGAAAAACAGCGGTCAAAAATAAGTTTCCTAGCAAAAGTTTATTAATTAAAACCTTTCTGGTCAAAATTGTTTTTAAAACTCATGGCTTTGTATCAGTAGGGGTTTTTGTATAGAAAATGAGGCCAGGCAAAGGCTGCAATTTGACTTCCTGTCTACGTGAAAGTGAGTTAAATATTCCTCCTTTACCTAAAGACTGCTTTCTGGGATCGGAGTTAACATGTGACGTGACTTGAAGCACTAAGTTGACCTAATGTATGTGTTGGAAGAAGTTAGTTTGACCTGATAATTCACAATGGTGTATATCCAGTGAAGTGATAACGATTTGGTACTGGAACCAACAAATGTGTATTCTATGATGATACTGAAACTACTGAACATTTATTTTTCCAATGCATCTCTTCTTAAACCTTTTGGCTGGATCTACATGACTGGCCACTTGAACTTTTCTCCCAAAAATACATTGTTTATGAGTTGTTAGGGCCAAGCCCAAAGATGAGTTTCTTGTCAACAACATCCTCATTCTTGAAAAATTACATATTCACAACCCCAAGTGTATGAAGTGAAACCTTTTAATATATTTAACCAACAATTTATTTTGGATGTAAAAGCCTTTAAAGTGATGAAAAAAAGTAATCCAGCGACTTCAGTGACTTTGGGGAATTTAGGGCCGTGCTGTTTGTGTATGGATTTGGTTAATAATTATATATTTTTTTCTCTGCCAACAACTTTCTCTGCTATGATGGAGAGCCTATCGCGGATTTCACAGGCTTTCCAGTTGCTCGTCACGACAGTCGATATTTTGCTGTCTCTTGTTTCTTTGATCAGCGGGTTCCTGATTTTAAAACTCCCGGCTGTGGGACGCACAACAGTTCACGTCATTCTGCCCAAGTCACGCCTGTGCCGCCAAGCTGCATCAACTCTATTTACATGGAAATTGAGCTGCCAATATGTGTAGGGTCTAAGCTGTCACATTAGGGTGCTAAATCAGGATGGCAAAATACTGCGTACTCTGTGTGAATGCACGAACCAGGCCGCAAAAAAGGCAGCCAATTTATCGTCTTACTGTCCAGTGTGAGATGGTTGCTCCAAGTTCACAAACTGAGTCGTAGAAATGCAGCAGCTTTTCTGGTTAGCACAGATGATTGACAACCATGGAATTAGCTGTGTGTGTTTGTGTGTTGTTACCTTGGACTGGTTCCTGATGATGTCGGGTGGGTCAAGGTCCACAGCAGCATGGGGAGAGATGGGAAGATGACATTTAGTGCACATGTTACAGAGGATGCAGCATTTTAATCCATTCAGAGCAGGCTGGAGTTCACTATTGACTAAAGTCTTTGGTGCTTCAGGTTTCATCTTGTCCAGGCCCAGAATAGAACTTATTTATCCATCTATCACTGTTCGTAACTAATTACCAAGCTTCCCTCTCATTAGAAAAGAGAGGGAGCGAGTCAGAAAGAGAAATAAAAACAAGTGTGAACAGAGACAGAGAAAGACAAAGCCAGAGCTAGAGCCACCGGCCTCAGGCGTAGTCGCATTAGCACACATTTGATTCAAATATCAGCCTTGTGCGTGAGTAGCTTGTTTTAATCTTGTTCGTTTGCCACACGTCAGACCAGCTTCTCAGGGGATTTGGTCTGTGGATGTCAGGGTAGGCATCGGATTAATCTCTGTGGGCTTCATGGAGGAGCTTAGAAATAATCATTCTATTTCTATGGGGTAGACATAAAACATCTCTGGGACTGGATGAATCGTTGTGGGAATGTCTGTGTGTGGGCATATGTGTGTGGGGGACTGAGGATTGAAGTTGGCAGAGGGTTGAGGTAAGAGTGTGGTGGAATCAGATGGTGGAGTAGAGGGGTTACTGGGTTGAGGTCATGTTTAGAAATGAAAAGGAGAAAAAAAGGAAACCTGACATTTAAAAAGAGAGGGGGGTTGGCCCTGATAGCTGCGTGATCTTTTACAGAAAAACTGAGGAAACACACATGAACCCACACACGTCAGTAATCTGAGCTTCTTGTCAACAGCCGTGTCCTTTAAAACCAATCTTCTCCGCACGCAGACAGTCACTCACATCTCTGATTAGACGAATGTCAGAGCATCCAGACCAGACTAATTGATTTTAAGAAGTATGTTGTAAAATAAAAAAGCTTTTTAAAGAATAAAACGACAGGAAGTTACAGAAAGATAAACCTCTCTTCAACATCCTCTGCAAAATACAGAAAAAAATGCCACACGTAAATTACAAGATGACTAATTTTCCACATCGAATAAAACATACATTAGATAGATCTGCTGATATGATCATGTATGTCCACATACGCTTATGACTGGCCTAGAATTGACACTCACTCACACTGACTGTAACGGTTCTTGTATTTGTGCCCAACAGTCACGGTTTGGGGGTCACTGTCAGTTCTGCGCAGAAAGTTTTGTAATTAATGAATTAAAATACTCTCATAGTAATAACAGCACCGTATTTCCTTGTCCTCAATGGATACAATATTAGCTTTTGTTCTGTAGTCGAGAGTTGCAACAACACAGATCTTGATATTACAGATAGGGATCCATGATGAAGAAAATATGCAATACTGGTGAATATCATGTTTATTACCTGTGACAAATAAAACAGATATTAATGTCAGGTCTGCCTTTCTGCTGCTTTCAGTATCCTGCCAAATTTGCTCGTTGAATTAAAAAAAAAATTTAAAGGAAATTTCAATTATTTTACTGAACAAATTAAACGGAACACAAAGGGCACCATTGAAAAATATGCAGTTTTCTTCTGATGCTCTCTTTTTAACTAACTCAAAAAAGCCCTGAGAGTCTTTTACAATGTGTTTATTGCGCAAGTTGATATCATGATGGCGATAAAAAGATTTATTGTGCAGCCCTACGAGAGACATTTAAAGTTAACACCATAATCATCATAACAATCTTCATAAACTATATCTCACCTGTCCAATACGTTTAAATGTAAAAAAAAAAAAAAAAGGTAGCCTGGTTGTTGTCTGTAAATATCTGCTTCAAGCATGTAGTTGGAGAAATAGTGACGAGGGTTGGAGCTGCATTTTGTATTTTCAAGCCACCGTTTCATGAGCCAACAAATAACATATGCTAATTTCATGACAATTCCTACTCAATTTTAAATACAACCCACTGACATGCTTTCTTGTGATTGTGAAGTGACATTAGGACATAAACGTCAAGTTATTTGGCCGGCGCTTTAATCAAATAGGCTTACTGCAATATGACAACGCCATGACTTGCGGCCCCTAAGGGAACAGAGTCCTTAACACTGGCAGTCTTTTTCTTCCCATTAAGTCATACGAACCCTGCGGAGCTCTGATGGATATCTCCGATTTGTTGAATCATCTTTTCTATAAAAACTTTTTCCAAGTCTAAAAACTTGTGCATTTCTCTCTTCTCTTTCTTCTGCTCTGCTCTTCGCTCCTCCACCTGTGCAGAGCTGGCCCCGCCTACAGGGTGAGGGCAGCTGTCAGTCAGAGACCTGCATCGAGCCGGATGATGAGGCCAGAGGGAATCCAATTTAATACCCTTTATTTGTCCTCAGAGAGCAATTTGCAGAGGCATGTAGAGTAGTACAAAAACATTGTTTTATAAAACAATGGAAACAAACTACAAAAAAAAAACAAGGATGAGAAAGAGTATACTAGGGGTTTCCACACTTCTATCCTTACAAGGACCCTGAGCCACATCACAAAAATGTCCTCAATCTCAATGTGTCAAAGTAGCTCTCGGAACAGGAACACACACAAAGACACTCACACACCTGTTTCCTTTTACCCATGCACATTCTTTACAAAATGCCAGAGCTGCGGTTCTTGCACAAACCAGAAAGCATCCAGTCCAATCTGTAACACTCCATATTTCACTGACGTTCCACTGCTGACGTGCTGCCTTCACAGGGAAAATGCATGCACGCTAATTGCCTGATGAATTCCAGCAGTTCTCTTCAAACAAGGATACAATTAAGATGTCTTCTGCACAGCGCTGATGTTTATACAGAATACTGTTTTTGGTAGTAAGAGAGAGGATTATGGAAGGGTTTGAGGGGGTCGAAATGTTGAAAAATTCTTTTAAAAAAAAGAAAAAATCTTATTCTCTCGTAATTCTGTAAAAACTATTTCATCAACAAATCTTTACAAATAGTGTTGCTTGGAGTAAAACTGTCAAACTGCAAATCTGAAATCCATCATCCAACATGTAGGAACTTATAGGCTCGCTGATTTTAAATTGTTTATGAATCCCCAATTTCTTTGTTCTTGTGAATGTTCTCCTTGAAGGCTTTTAGAACATCCGACATACCAATCATCTCCCCACAGTCACATCTACAGACACTTCAGGGGGTGAAATCTGTGTGGCAGGTTTTGACGTACGTAGTGATGACAGCTGTCATGGCTGCTTCAATAGCTGCGGGCGAGGGTCACCCATGTCTTGCGCTCTGACGCTCATTAACGAAGCTGGCCCCCGACCAATGAGATGGGAGAATGAGGCAGTCAGGAGAGCAGTGAGCCCACCTCCCTCGGTCCTCGAACACTTCTATTTGTCCCTCTTTCCTTTGGCCTGCTCCTCTGCTCTGATCACCGTCATTTAAAAAATAACTTAATGCATGGTTGCTCACCCCCGATGCCCCCTCCCTTCTCTTTCTCTACTGTTCTTGCATTCTTTTTTTTTCTCTGGGACTGTACCATCCACGGCTGTGTAGGGAGGAATGAGGAATGGAGGATGGAAAGGAGGCTGAGGGTAGCCAGGGGGGTTAGGGTGGAAGAGGCTGGGCCTGAGACTGGAATGTTAAGCTGAAGCAGAAACAGCATCGGCGTAACACGGCACATATTGACGGCACAGGACAACAGGACATGGAACAGGCTAATACTTTAGTTCAGCACTGAATAAGATGGTATAGGAAAGTCCTGGGAACTAGCAGCCTACATGTTGAAATAAAAGGAGGTCATGTTACACCACCAAGCCTGGGGCTGGCTTTATTCACGCATTCTGAGGAGATTTACTCTATCGGACAGCTATATTCTACTTGCTTTTGTATCATTTATTATAAATACGTGGTTTGTGTAGCTGTTGCCTTAAGACGGATTTGTAGCATTTGTGATATTAATGCAATGTTTCATGATTCCTCTAATGCATGCCAAGAATTCAAGACAATCAAATTCAGGCAGTGAATGTCTGATACAGTAAAATTCACTATAACAGCCTGAAATTTCACTTCTCTTTAAATCATTTAAATAAATCCAACTGCAGTATATTCATAAGAAAACATTATACAGTCAACAACAAAATTGAAAGGCTTACATATTTATTTGAAATATTGCTTGACAGTTAAACCTGTTAATGACAACTGTAAACATTACGACTGAAAAGGCTAATACAACAATCATGCATTTATTAATAATTCCTCCACTGATTGATTTTGACCATGTCAAGCTTAAAGCAAATGGAGCATGCATGAACCATTTAAATCAATGCATGTGTCTTGACATTGGGCCCTTGCTTAATGAAACTTAACACTAACTGAACCTCTTGATATTCATGCTTTCTCATGCTAGATTTTGTGCTTTCTACAAAAATTCACAAGCATAGTTGACCTAGAAAATATAAATAGTTTGCATGGTTAATGTTTAGCATTTTGCCATCAGCACCGAAGCAGTACATGTGAAAGTAAGACATTTTCTTGCGATTAAAATTATTCTGGCCCGAGCCATACAATACACAATGATTTACTGTCCGTTGCCAAGCCTGAGCTCGATGCTAATTTCATACATTCATGCCATCTCACATAGTCGGGCTCAGCCTCACTGGCAGAAAAATCTGCATATTGGGATTTAATGCTGCTGTCTCAGTATACATCGTTGGAAAAGCACACTACATGGGCAGTGGTGGCAATGGTAGCCTCCTCACATATTTGAAGGCTGGACCAGTGCACTGTGTATGCTCTCCTCCTTATCTCTAGAGCTGCTACACAGCTCAAAAATGGCAAATGTATTGTTTCCTCTTCACTCTTTCCAGTCTTTACGCTTCAGGTGTGCTGCTGACTGATTCTCTACAGATTTACTGGGGTTAAGGTCAGGGACCATATTGATGTGTTTACATTTTAACTCTTCTAACTACAGCCCAGAGGAACGGCAACTGTTTTAATGTACCAACATTTCTCCCACGGCTTTGATTCTCTGACTTGTGAATGCGATGCTGTTTGGCGCCTGACAGTCTCACATGCTTGAGCTACCACCAGCACGTGAATGAAGAGCACCACACAGTTTGAAGCATATGCTGCAAAAATGTTTGTAAGGGAAAGTAATTTCCTGTTTTAATGTTACATTACAACAAATCCACAACTTGACTGATAATTAGCATCGGTTTTTCAATGCCGAGTGAAAGACCCCCATGCCTGACCGTTCCTGACTGACGCCAACGACACCTACAGGAGCCCAGAGGACCAATAATAGCCTTGCTAATGAGCTTGCCATTCACAACTTCACCAGGCGTGAAAAAGCCTCAGCATCTGAATTGAAAACAACGTTTACGCGCAAACACATTTACAAAACATAATGTCCATAACAGGTTTGAATATTAACGGCTGCCAAATAATTTGTTCGAATAAAATTATTTTTTTTAACATTCAAATTATATTTGAATATAGAAGTTTGGAGTCAAAGCCCTAAGGTGGACTGACCTTTAAGGTGGACAAGCTATTTTAGTGACGTGGGTCTTTCAGCACCCCTACTGCCAAAAAAGACTCTTTGCTGTCGAAGTTAACCCAGTAGCATTAATGGTCCAAAGGCAAGGCAAGTTTATTCATAGAGAACCATTCAGACAGAAGGCTTCAAAGTACAGAAATACATTAAAAAGGTGCCTGGAAATGTATTTATTCCTGTGATATTCAAACTAGAAACTAGTCTTTTTTTTTTTTTTTTTAAATTAAATTATTGCTTTTGTTATTTAAAACAAAATAAATGTTCAGTTTCACTTTGAGAAAGTACCTACCTCAAAATTAATAATAATTTAATTAAAAAATGATGAAAAAATATATTTTGTAGATATGAAATAATGCAAGATTTTCCCCTAATTGTTCTCAATCACATTTTGTTAAAAGATCGTGGGAAAATAGTGAACCCAGTATCGTGGATTCCAAGTTCAGTGTATTGTTACATCCCCAGCAGTAAACAATGTTTTTAACCCTACCTGAGCCTGGCCAAGTGATCTGAAAACCAAAAAAGATGTGGCCTGTGGATGAATTACACCCTCTTTCCTTAATTTCCTAACCCTGTCCTTATGTTAGTGGGCTGCTGAAACTGCCACCATCACATGGTTGGTTCAGGCCGGACAGTTGAAGCACTTTGCCTTACCCTGCATCAAAAACAATACCTTTCAACAAATATACTGAAGATCCTTCACATCCAAAAACAGATGTGAAGAATTGAGTGAATGCTGATTACTGACAAGAGATTTGTGCCACTTAGAAAATAAAGATTTTTTTTTTAGTTTAAATGAACACTAGCATAGCAGAGAGGGGGGGTACTGTATGCCAGTGTCAGAGGAGATAATACAGACAGACACACAAAATGTCCAACATGATTCCAAGATTCAGGGCCGCATAGTCTCTTTTGTCTATCGCCTTGGAAACCAAGCCGGATTTGCCTCACTGATGTCTGATAGGAGACAGATCGTTGTCAGAGTGTGTCAACATCCAGCTTCACCAAACCAATGCAAACAGCCTCCGGTCATCATGCAAACTGTCTGACTACACGGCTACAGGGAGGTTAGCTGTGTGCTTATCAGGCAGACTGGTACAAAGTGCCCTGGCACTGCAGTTCAAACTGTCGAGGTCAGGACATCCCAAAATGATTCAGGGAGTGCAGGACACAAAATAAAGTGTATGTACCATGTAAAGCAGGATTCTCAGTACCAAACAGCTAAAAACGATGTAACCCTTGGCTGTCAGAGAGCATAGAGAGAGCTAAAACACCGTAGAATTAGTGTTTCCCTATAAGCAGTGCTTTAAGAAAGCAAATACTAAAACTCCATAAAGCAAGATGAATGTCCCAACCGCAGTGAGTCACAGAGTGGCAGTGTGAGGAAGCTTCGCTGCCCAGTGTACAGTGCTGGTGGAAAAACTGAATCGGGCACACAAGCAACTGAGGAGTGAAAGAAAAGAAAAGGGAAATGACCTTCAAGGGAGGCCGTTTCATATTATTCATGGGGAAAGAATTCAAAAATAGTTTGTGGATGTTTTGATCAGGTAAACCACGGACTGAACTTATGTTTTAATAGATTATATTAGGTGGGTGTTTAATAAAACTCATATCAGCAACCTAAATTCTAACAAATCAATCATTATACTTCACTGATGTGTCTTGTCTTACAGCTCAGGTTAAATTAACAGCATGTGGTAGAGCCCTAAAACATACACACAGATCATTATGCTGTTGAGTTATACCATAATCATGCATGCATCTTTAAAGGTTATCGTCCCTCTACATATTCTATCTTCTGACCCCTGTATCAGATTACATAATTAGTAAATGTCCATGGTCAAAGAGGAATGAAAAATGAAAAAGAAGTTGAAGTAAATGGATATTTTATGTCCACAACTCAAAAAACAGGTTGGTGCCGATGTGTTAGTTGTGGGGCATGCAGCCGGGCCAAATGAAAGTTCTACCTCCCAGCTGCTGTGAACCATTTAGTGGAAAGACATTAAATCAACCCCAGTGGGATTTACCGATTATAAGGGTGAAAAAAATGTTTTTGACAGCCCTAGAGAAGGGGGAAATCTTTCATCTATATTTAAACAGAACTAATCCTTAGCTTCGCCAACAACCCCTGCAAAAACTCTGGTGCAAACATTTTTTTTGAAAACTCCATGTAGGACTGGAGGGATTAGGAGTCTTCTGCTGAAGATGGAGAATATACATGTCAGTTTTCAGAGCAGAAAGATTTCATTGTGTGTCAATATATGCCGCAGGCGTCTAGACTGAAAACAGACCAGAAAACAAAACAACCAGATTTCATGCAAGTACGCTTGAGGATATCTATGCTATCACATGCATACAGCACACTGCTTACTGCAGGGGTATTGCGGCCCCGCCCCCTACATGCAACATGCATTCCTCCATCACATGCAGACGATTTCTAGAACCCACCCACTGAAACCACATTTTTTTAGCCCAGAGCACAAGACTGTTGTAGCCACACATTTGAGCGTGGACTACATAAATTGAAGAAAGTTTTGATGATATTATATAAATATATGGTAATAATGTTGATGTCAATTTGGAATTTTTCCAAAAGTTCCCCAGCTTAACTTCCTATGGAAAGTTTCCAGAAACACTGGAAACATTCCACCCTTGGTAACCCTTGGAGTGAGGCATGAAATAAATGCATGAATCTGAATGCTTATGGGATGGTTTGTCATACTCAGACAGTATTTACTACTCTTTTTTAAAACTTATCTCTGCTGCAATTATTTTATCACAACTATGAGAACATAAACAGTAGAAATAGTAGTAGCATTACAAAGTAATCCACCAGGTATTTGATTGGCTGCTGCAGCACCTTGCCGGATGGCATTACGTTGCTGCAAAGGACATTTATGCCAGTAATGTCTGCCGGCCTGTAGCTGCTTGCATCTGTTTCAAGACACTAGCACTTGCTTATCGTGCTACCATCGAATCAGGCCCAGCTTACATCCAGGACATGATTCCTTAAACCCCAGCCCGCCCTCTCCGCTCTGCATTGGCAAATCGGCTTGTTGCCGAGAAAAGCCAGCCCTGTCCAATTTTCGGGAAATTGGGTCACTGTTTTTGTATTGTCAAAACCTTAGCTGTAGTTCAAAGCTGTAATGGTTTATTGCTAATAAAATAATTGCTTTTGTATCTTTGTAAAAAAATTCAAGGTGCTCAGACTTCACTAGCATGGACAGTAGTGAATATCAATTTAAAGATTCATACGTTTAATGAAAGCAAATGAAAGTTGAAACGGACTATGGAATGGAGGCTAGTGGATCAGAGGGCTATCCTGGAAGTGGGGCAGGATGCAGCTCTCTGTTGTTGGTAATCTAGGAAATGAAGGTCATTTGAAGAGTGAATTCCATCAAATACTACAAAATAAGATAGAGAATACTAGCAAACGGCTGATGGCAACATATTACAATAGAATACATAATTTATGTATTATTATGGACTGACTACATGTCTGGGACTGAAATTCAAAATCAGCCTTTCTTCCTATCCTTGTTGATCTTCTTAAGTTTTATACTGGATAACTAGTTTTATGTTAGGGACTGTTGTTTTAAAGAATACATAGTTGTCTTGGTACACGCTTAAAAAAGGACGGTACTCAAATACTGAAAAAAGGTGTTCTCTGATTGCCTCCACACAGCTCTCACACACCCGTCCATTAACATGTACTAGCTGCAAGACCAGCTATCAAAACAAACAACAGAGAAACTTGAAGCACAAAGAGGTAGAGTGACTTAGTTCTCTGCTCAGGATGCCATTACTCCACTTTATCTTTACATAGAAAACATTGAATTTCTTTGCCGCTATATAAATGCTCTGAATGTTGACTACAGTACAGCTCCTTTAAATGAGAAAACATGTCTTTCAGATCCAATTATTTTGTTTAATAACATGAGAATCCTTGAAACCCATTGTGCTAATCAGTTTAATGATAGGAATATTCTATTGCAACGTCTGTAGTAAGTCTTTGAATCCAATCTCTATACTCCTATGGCTAATCTACAATCAGGAAACTGAACTGAACTCCGTTATCTTCTGCAGATATCTCTTCCAGTTTAAAACAAAGGGTATCCTGGTAATACAGTTAGCTAAGCAACCCAATGCACCTGCAACATCCTAACTTTACTGCATACTTCCTCTATGCACCCACTCCAGTCTTTCTCAATTATTAACCACCAAGTAAAATGCTGAGTAAAAAAAGAACCATCCAATGTAAACAGTATGGAAATGGGAAACAAACAAATAAAATGAAAATAGCATCTGCACGTCGAGCGCAGCAATAAGTCAGTCCATCCTCCTGCTGCTTCCTCGCTCTTTTGTCACAGAGAGACAGAGAGACAAACTACAGCTCTGCTCTTGTTCAGTCCTCCATAAAAGTCACAGGGGAAGTTTATGGTCGGCAGATGCTCGAGTAAATGAAGGTCCCCCCCACCCCCCTACCATCGTCTCCTCACTCGAGGAAGGGGCTTCACGGTCGCCGACAGCGACCCGGAGTTAACCTCCCCCTGTGTTGGCACGGAAACGGAAGAGCTGAGAAAAAGGGAGGAAGCCGGGCGATGGGAGTTACGACCCGACGGAGTGAGGGAAGAGAGGAGCGGAGTCTGTCTTTTTATGTATAATTGTCTGCGTCTCAGTCTCGATGCTGCTGTCTTTCATCTGGGCAGACCTCTGACACACATCATGATGCTGCTGCTGCTGCTGCTGCTGCTGCTGCTGTCTGATCCGGTACCTCAGCCTGCGGCCAGCCTTATTCACTGCTTCTGATCTGGCAGTCTGCAGTCAGCTCCAATAGTCACAAGGAGATCTTTCTTCTGACACAGCTGGCTTCCTCCAAGATGGCGGGTCAGTAGTCAAGCATGGCCTAGAGGCTTATTTTCAACCATCACATGAGTTAAACAGCTGTAGATATTACAGCTTTTGATTACAGATGCGGTGATTAACTTCACAGTTAGTCCTCCAGTGTTATATTTGCAACAATGTGCTGTGTCTGACAGCTACGGCAACATTCCCTCAGCTCCCGGATGACACACACAGTACAGTACATGCAGTCACACATTTCTGTTCTGTTCTAATACATCCTAATGCCTCAGAGACACTTAAGACTTCAGCGATACCCACAAACAGCAGCTGGTTAACAGAATGGAAAGAGAGTAAAAGCCAAAACAGGGAAACAAGTGTTGAAATACACCTGTCTCTAGAAGGCCCAACAGCTGGTTAGTCAGCTTCCTGCCAAAAACGACATCATGACGACAAAGAAACATTCCAAACAAATCTGAGCAGCTTTTGAAAAGTAGCAATCAGGGGAAAGGACACAAAAGTAACTCCAAGGCAATGAATATCGCTCAGAGCACAGTTAAGGTGAAATACATATACCACAGCTGTATACCTACAAACTTGAGTCTGTCTGAGAACAATAAAAAGGAAGCTACAGAATTCCATGGCTGAGAGCACTTAACCAAACTGGCACCACTGAAAGTATGCTAAATAGCTATTAGCAGTTCCTGATTGCCACGTACCCATGGATGTAGAGAAAAATACCCTTGGATTACTTTGACACTTAAAAACAGGATGTTTCTCAGGCAAGAATTTGATTCGCGATGGTAAGATAATGGAGAAGATGGAGATTCCTCAGTGCGTTTAAGTTACATTGAATCTAACAACATGTGTATCGTGTCTTTCCTTTTAGATTTGATTGAGTTATTTCTCAGAGAAAAGCACTTTCTTTGCCATCGTTTTCAGAAAACCTGCATGCACCTGTCTCGTTTACGCCGCACAGTATCTTTACCTCATGTCTCTAACTCTGCACCCCAAAAAGAAATTATTTTCTTGGTGTCAAAAACGTAACCAATACTAAAACATGAAATCCCCACTAACTTACTGCTCAATAAGATACTGTAATGTAATACTTTGTACACCTCACACTGAATAAAAAAAAGCCTTCAAGGAGGGTGAACATTTATAGGCACGGACTTGTTGAACTAGATATTATGAAGAGAATAAATCATTATTGTGGATACAGATACACACGTACCTGGAGTCTCCTTTGCCCAGGTTAGCTCCGCCAGGATGGAGGATCGTTTGGTTCTTCTCCATGTCCACAATACATTTAGTGTTTAATTCCTTTTCTGTGGATGAGACAATACAAAGTGTTACAACCAAAGCATGTGACTTCCCAATAACATGTTTCTACTGTTATCCTTAAGTGTTTCAACATCATAACACAATGTCAAGTTGTATGTCACGGTGTCATCTCCGGCTCTAGTTCCCAGTTCAGACCAAAGATTCGCAACGCGACAAAACTGTTTTAGAACGTTGCAGAGATGTGAACTGACCCGTCTCGTCTGGACTCAAACCGGCTGATGTTGTCGCCTGTGATTCAGCTTGCCAAATCGCCAGCAGCTGGTTTTAGATCGGAAGATACGACACCTGTTGTAACAGCCAATTAAGTCTTAGCAAAGTCTGCTGGTCAAGTCACTTACAAACTGTCAGCTGGGTGAAAAGGCCGGTTTGGATGGAGGCTCAAAGACGTGTGTGATAGAGAGAGGGCCCAGCGAGCAATACGATGAATAAGGAGAAGGAGCACCGTAGTTGAGAACAAAGCAGTGAATCGGAAAAAAAATGATATTTTCTCTGTTTCATCTCTATAGAAATGCAGCTGTAGCAAGTATCTCACTATCCCTTTCCTCATTTATAGTTTATAATGCTACAAATTATATCCAGCTACGAAAAACAGCCTGGAAAGTCGGAGGTCAGAACGGAAGTACAGAGAGGCGTTGCTATGGTCTCACTGGTCTGAACGGGCAGGTTTCAGAACGCCGCAGACCTGCACGTTGCAAGTAGTTGCAAGTTTCAACTAGTCTCGTTGCGAAACTTTGGTCTGAACTGGGCTTTAACAAAGGCATCATAGAATCCCCATCATCCAGAAGTACACACATATTTTCCTTACATCCTTCCCATTGTGGGAACAACTGCAAAAGATTACAAGCCACCTTGTAACCTTTGACCCTTTTATCAGCCAACTTTCTGCTTACAAAAAGGCCTTAAAATGTTTAATGTCCCTGGGTTCCTTTACTGACACAAAGGTTTACAGCACTGGTCACTTCTTAGACTGTACAGCATTTGTGATAGCGCATGAGTTAAATAGTATAATAGCACACAATGATTTCCTGTGGAACATTAAGCTTAAACTATTGTGTGAATAGGCTGGAAGACATCAACTCCAATAATGACCTTTAACCTTGGAGTAAGCATTAAGCTAATCAATAAAGCAGGACTTGTCCAGGGAAACAGTTCATCTCCCTCCCTCTCACACACATATGCACACGACCAAGGACCTCCCATGCTGCCCCTGGCCTGTTTGTGTTATGACGCAACATTGGCCATTTCCAACTCAGCATACGGAGTGGTCCGAATGCTTTGTCCACTAAGGTGTTCATGTCGATCGGATGTACAAGTCAGCATATGACGTTGCACATTGAGGCTACAATCATGGTTGTGGTTACAATTCACATCGGAATTAAAGTACTTTTCTTACAAATCCAAGGAATGCATTAGTAAATATCTGATCTATTTTTGGTAACTTTTAAATAGATATCGCACATGTTCCCAATATAAAGCACTACATTTTATGTTTTCATAGCTGAGTCAGTCTTATAACCGTTCAATAGAAACCTTGCTGTGAAAAGTAACCAGCAGAAGCGTTGGAAAATAACATGTGAACCGCACTGGAAACTCACAAGGCTGGGAAGTCTCTCCATTCATCTGTCTTGCCAATGAGATCTATGGTTGTCTACACACGGGCTGGGTGTTGCCAGCCTGTCCTGGGCATCCAGTTTTTGGCAGAACAGATGGTGCATTAAAAAAAAAGGGCATTTGAGAAATGGTTACTTGAAGAGTTGACTAACTTGCCAGTAGCAGGATACTAGTCTTTTACTGCTGATGAATGGGTTTTTTTAATAGCCAATTGCTCAAATTTACTACACTATTACACTTTATTGCCAACAAATATATATATATATATATATTGTAGGGGTCACAAAATATCGAACTAACAACCAGTAATTAGGATCATGTCAGTAATACTGTTGAGTTTTAAAGAAAATATCTTTATATTGGAATCTAGGCTAATCAATAATACAGGATGAGGTCACGTCACCCACATGATTTTCTCTGCAATCAGCGTGCTTGTTTGTCAAACCAGGCAAAATCTCAATGACAAATTCATGCCATTTAACCTGAGAAGGGTAGGACTCCTATGCTGCCCCCCTATCTTGCTGCTGGTGGAGATATCCTCTTCAGTTTTGCCCCTTTGACAGGGAGTTTAGAGGTCAAGGCTAGAACAAATCTGTGTTTGCTCAAGAAGACTACAGCAGAGAGGAGACTTACTGATAATATATAATATCCTTCAACTGTAAGACCTAGTTCAAGACTTTACTGGGTATCTTATCACAACCATCACCATTTGGCTCAGTATTTACACGCGGACTGCTAGATTTTTAAGACACAACCGTGCCCGAGATGACTGTCAATAATCATTTACCCATTATGCAGCAAGCGTGCAATAGCTTGCAAGGATTTTAAACATTAAATGTGTTAGGGCAGGAAAAGTATTCTGTGGTTTCAATTCCTTTCTTCTACCAGAACTGTTTAAAGCAGTATTACAAAGTGTCATTTTATGATATCCATGCCTCAAGTTGCTCTTTCTGTCCACGGAATGAATTCTGAAGCAGGGAAGATTACATACAGTATAATGAATAAGTCAACAGTGGAGGATGTACCATTTTTTGTTGATAAAGAAATGGAACAAGATTCTCAACAATAATTGCACTATCCAGTGTTGATTACACCTATGGGAGATGAGGAGCAAAAATACCTTTACTCAATGTGTCGTGACTTCACCGGAAGACAACTTATTGCTTCGGTGTTTGAATGCTGTTGCAAGAAGCCTAGCCACATTGCCAAACAATACCTGCTAGCCATACCCGCTCACTCTTTTTCCTGCCAAGACTGCTGTGTAAGTGATCAAAAGACTGTGTGTGTTTTACATACCTAATTATTAGCATTGTATTGTTTTTCTTAACAAAAACATGCAAATTACCATACTATTGGCCTATAATGGCAGGTAGAATAAAGGATACACAAGTCACTTCACAAGTCTGTTAGTTTTTCCTAAAAGTGGCTGCTCAAGTAGACTACTATCATTTCCCTCCCTGAGATACAAAGGGGAATCCCAACCTGAAGAACTCTACGTCTGAGCAGAAGCTAGCCGTGCCTGTGCAAACCAGAAACATTAAGGATTTGAGGCTAAACTGTCTGTTTAGAGAGACTCAGCCCGGCTGTTTCTGGCAGGAACACAGGGGTAGAGCCATGGAAACTTGGAGTCAAAGGTCAGAGGACCTGAATCACCCTCCAATTCTCCTGCTGTCAAAGACTCTACAAAGCAGAAAAGCAGGGTGAGCCAACAGAGACTGAGTGACAAAAAGACAGTGAGAGCGAAAGAACAAAATAAAAGTTAAACAGGGGGACTGACACAGACAGAGGGGTTGAACTTTCACTCTTCTTCTGCTGCTGCTGTCTACATTGCCCATGTGCCCCTACTGCTGGAAAAGGGTCTAGATGCAGCTTACAGACACTACAAACCACACCTCCTACAAGCCCGCCCATTATCATACTTTGTTAGCAGCAAAGTAAGTATAGCTGCTGCAAAACACCACCACCAGTCTAAAACACACCCACTTGTTGTGCACAATGCCGCGGTAACTGAGGAAGACAATAAGCAATTTAAGCATTACATTAAACTTCACAGATCATGGGGTCATATACACTCACTGGCCACTTTATTAGGTGCACCTATCTAACTTCTTGTTAACGCAAATTTCTACATCAGCAAATCACATGGCAGCAACTCAATGCATTTAGGCATGTAGACATGGTCAAGACGATCTGCTGCAGTTCAAACCGAGCATCAGAATGGGGAAGAAAGGTGATTTTGAAGGTGACTTTGAACGTGGCGTGGTTGTTGGTGCCAGACGGGCTGCCCTGAGTATTTAAGAAACTGCTGATCGACTGAGATTTTCACGCACAACCATCTCTAGGGTTTACAGAGAATGGTCCGAAAAAGAGAAAAGATCCAGTGAGCGGCTGTTCTGTGGGTGCAAATGCCTTGTTGATGCCAGAGGTCAGAGGAGAATGGCCAGACTGGTTGGAGCTGATATAAAGGCAACAGGAACTCAAATATACACTGGTTCCAACAGAGGAATGCAGGAGAGCATCTGTGAACACACAACACCACCTACTTTCTAGCAGATAGGGAACCACAGCAGAAGACCACACTGACACTCTATTAAGCACCAGGTGTGCTTAATAAAGTGGCCAGTGAGTGTAAGCTTAAACACCGGCCTACCATAACTCGATAACATGAGTTTACGCCTAATTTCTGAAGTAATCAATCTCCAGAGCCACAGAGAAGCTGGTTCCAACTGAAGGTCCGTTTCCATAGTTGCTAACTATCCGCTCCCCTCCCAGCGAAGTAGTCTCCTGGCAGCGGGGAAGTGCGGCTGAGGGACCAGAACCCAGCGTTGCCGTGGGCCGCCAGACTGCTGGCCATCAGACCACTATTGGGTTTATTGTTTGTAACCAGTGAATGAATGCGTAAAATTGAACAACTTAATGCCTCATTCACACATTCTTGTCAGAGCATAGAAAGTGTTTAGCACGAAAGTGAAAATGAAAAGAGCTAAAATGAGCCGTTGTCAGGAATTCTGCATAGCATCAATCACAAGGATGTGTCAAGGCAACGAGTACTAGCCTCTTTCCTTCATAACCAGCTCCCGCTTTCTACTTCTCTGGATCTTCCCTGGGCTACCGGTGCTGAGGTTTGGCACAACAGCCCTGACATCAGCCAGGAAGCTGATTGGCCGCGGTGTTGCCGTTGCTACGCCTGGGGTTGCTCTGTTCTTCGAAGGCCACAGCCATGGGAACATGGAGCATTACGCAACATTAGCAAATATTCATTCACTCACTCCCTTCCTGCCTTTGTCCAGCTAGGCTGCTACATCACCTCTTCTCCTCAACCTGGGATACACAGGGACAGTGCCCTCGAGGTTAAAGAAGACTGCTTATTATTTCAGTGTCACAAGTCTGAATCACTGCAGCAGCTGGGGAAATGTAAGTGAGGAAACTGAATGTGTACTCCTTGCCCTCCCTTAGCTATTGCTACTGTGTCCTAAAGCAACTGTCTGGCAGCAGAAGACAGGGGAAGACCTTAACTGAGCAGCTCAAAGGTGTGCTGTGTAGAGGCCTGAATATCAAATGATGAATGCTGGAAACATTTTTTTTCCTAAGGGCGACTCAGTTCTTCTGAACTAACTTGTGATGGAAGAATTCTGTGTCCACTCAGAGCTGATTGGGACTATTTGAAATCCTAAAAATCTTACAATAACACTTGTAGACATGGACAGAAGTTCCACTCAGACAGGGGTCAGAACGGCACTATGGGAAACGTGGCACTGCTGGTTCCGAACCCTTTCCCACTGCCTTTCGTAAGCATCAATCTGCCTGCTTGTTCCCCTTTACCAAAATCAAAATTGCTTTTCCTTGCTGAGCAATGGAAGACACATGTAGGCATTTGTTTACACTGTGTCACAGGATGACTGTTGCTTGTTTGAAACCAATGAAGTTGGACATACAGCTACTGGTAGGTTACTTCACTTAAAAACTTGGCTGCAGCAAGCCAAAAATAGCATACACAAAATGACTCTGGCAGACTTTGCTTCATTGAATTCATCTACTTTTTAAAGTGCTTGAATCGTGCAAAAACACAGTTAATATCTTGTGTTCTATACTCAGTACTCAGAGTTAAATTAACAGTGGATTTATGGAGAACACAAAAAAGGAGGGACAGCGGACATGGTCATACCAAGGCTTACTGAATGTAGGCAGAGAAGAACTGTTGATAACTCTAATGGATGGTGATGACAAACCACCAGCAACTGCAGACCAGATTTTTACCGTGCATGTGTTGTACCCCAATGATATAACACAATTGGGGCACACTGGGAAATTGAATAAGATGTTGCCAGAGTGACCAATGAATCGAAATGTAGCCTACTTGATATGAAGCTGAATTCCACCAGCATAACGCTAGCCTCTCTGCCTCACCATCTATATACCCATAACCTTGATTGTTAAATCACCCTACACCAGCTGACTCATGTATACATGTTTTGTGTATCCAAAACAAATGTCTAATCTTGTCAATCTTGAGAGTCATCACTGAAAAAAATCCTCCTGACTGCTCGGGTTCTTCATGGTAAGTCCCTTCCTATGGGAACAGTGTGGCGATCCACAGCCTTGGTCTTGTGACCGACTTCTCCAGCTCACAGGGAGAGAGAGGGGGAGAGAGAGAGAGAGAGAGAGAGAGAGAGAGAGAGAGAGAGAGAGAGAGAGAGAGAGAGAGAGAGAGAGAGAGAGAGAGAGAGAGAGAGAGAGAGAGAGAGAGAGAGAGAGAGAGAGAGAGAGAGAGAGAGAGAGAGAGATACATGTGATTCATTCTGCCAGTTGTCGGTCAACCACTTTGCCTCAGCAGCTCTCCTCCTCCTCCTTTCATGGGACACATGGTCTCCCACGGCAAAAACACGACTTGGCAATCAACCAGGAAAGGTCATCCATCCTTTCCTACATGCTGCACTGAAACTTTGCAATATAATTGACCAGAGCATTTGCACGCAGATTTGTGCTTTGTTACCGAGGCAGGCTTTTCTAAAATTAGGGATGAGGATGAACAATATGTACACATGATACAGCCCAGGGAAGGTTGGGGGGCTGAATATATATGCATGTTGGCCTTATGTTAGTGATACAGTGAGAGAGAAAAAGGAGAAAATCCTCTGTTCAGAAAATAGATGATTATTCTGAAAAACTTAATGTCTAGCAAATTCTAATTAAAATTATTTTTTGGACACATTGCTGTTGCCGTCTTTAAATCACACCAAGTCACATCTATCCTGTTAAACTACCTACTTTCCCCGCTGTTGCAGCAAGTGATGGATGAAGTCAAGACGCTATTGGCATCTGTATCAGCCAGTGATGGAGCCAAAGCTGCTAGACTGTCACTTTTTGATAGAAGATCTCAGCAGCTCCCATTTGAATCATGAGGGAAACCCTATGGCAGCACTGTACAAACATGTGCCATCCAGACCACAACAAAGCTCATTTCACTAATGGGTTGTGATTTCTGACTGACATCCCATTCTCAGGAAATTAAACAGGGAGTACTTAAGTCAAGCCAGTCAGTGTTAAAGTGAAATACAGGTTGTTTACACTTAACCTGTGGTAGTCTGTGCATCATACAAATCTGGGATTGTCCATTTCCAATTGTGCTAATCTGATGTTGGTGTCAGTGTATCCATCGTGTTAACCAGGCATGTTATTCAGACAATGCAGACGGATGCATCCTCCACCTACAGCATCCATTTGAGAGTCAGTGTATTGAAAACAATTCAAATGTGAGCAGACTGAAGCCCTCTCACCTCTCCTGTTCATGGGCCGTACACGAACAGCCACCTTGACATTGGCCTCGTCCAGGCTGGGCTCCCCCATGCTGACTCCTTACCCGGGCACGGGAGGTAGTGCCAAAATAAATCAGCTCTTCAGATAAACAATCATCCAAAAGCCTGGAAATGTCGCGCTAGTCGGACTGTCAGCCCGCTAGCTGTGCTCAGCTTTGCTCCATAGATCAGGCATGTCCACGGAAAAACAAAAAGCCTGGGCAGAAATCCTGCAGGAAGCCAGCCGCCGCCGCCGCTGCTGCTGCTGCTTATCTTCTTCTCCTGCTCATATTCCAGGCTAATGTAAATCCAAAGAGGCGTGGAGGCTGGAAGGGAAGGGAGAAATGTAAATGGGGTAAGACTTTACAGCTAGTGGATGTGACTGAGCAAACACATGCTATCTGCAAGGCAAAAAAAACGGGCTAGCCAGCTAATTTGCAAGGCAAACTGAAGGGCAGCAGCGGCAGGAAAGAAGAAAGTTTGGGCCATTTTCTACCAATCAAACACATAACATCCCCGGACACAACCCGGCCTTCGAGCTACATACCTTAGTGGATTCATTCCAGAGCCGACACCACTGACCTACACCTATAACTGAGAGAGATCCCCGGAGAACCGCTTAGCGATGATCTATTTCTTCCAAGCGGAATCCACTATGTCCTCCCTGTGTCGAGCTAAAAGCAGCCAGCAGCATCCGCCTTTCCGTCGAGGTGTTAGCCCTTCAAATTAAAAGCACGTCGGTCTAACTCCCGTATGTCAAAAAAAAAAACATGTCTAACTAGAAGGTACACGCGACAGCTGTTTTCACAAAACAAAGGTTATAAGATCACGATGTATTGTGTTATGTAGATAACACATATATACCTTTAGCCAGTCCAGATGCCTTTATTTTTCCTAACGTTAGCCAAAAAATCCAGAGATGGCGAGTAACGGTAAACCTTTATTTCTGGCCGCACACTTTTCACAGTTAATAAATAACGGTACTCTGGGGATATAGTTTAGGCCAGAAAGCCTAAAATAATCGCATTTAACAGCCGGTGTTAGTTTGCATATTTATCCCACGCATACACCTCAACTTAATATAAACTAGCTAATTAACGATACAGATTTATTTTCAATAGAAGCACGTGTTTAAATTGACGTATTCGTTTAATAGTATCGTAATTATCCGTTGGACATGTTTCCATCACTCTATTCTTAATTCTGTGGATCAAACTTTACCATGCCTCACTGTGCTGTCCACCGGGGGACGTCGTTACAGCAGCCCAGCCGAGGACC